>NC_030442.2:12500-87500 GCF_001660625.3 Ictalurus punctatus | reverse complement strand
ACAAAAGTCTCCAAGAACCCCAAAATTTCATCACAGGATCTGCCAGTAAGTCTTACAACTGTTGGTGTCAAAGTGTATGCGTGTACAATCAGAAAGAGAGAACTTTGACCTGCATGGGTGGTGTGTCAGGAATTAAGCCTTTGCAAGACTACAGTTTGCCAATGAGCATATAGGCAAAGACCAGGCCTTTTGGAATAATGTGCTCTGGACAGAAAAATCAAAGATAGAGTCGTTTGGCCACAGTAGCAGCAGACCTGTTTGGCACTGACCAAAGGGAGCTTTTCAGGAGAAGTACCTCATACCAACTGTGAAGCATGGTGGTGGAAATGTTATGATTTGCTTTGCTTCCTCCGGGACTGGACAGCTTGAATTCATTTTTTCAACTATGCATTCTGCATCATATCAAAACGTGCTTGAAGACAATGGGAGCCATCTGTCTGAAATAGCCATCTATCCTTTCACCAGGATAATGATCTTTAGCAAATTCACCAAGGAATGACTCAAAAAGAGGAAATAGAGTTTTATGGAATGGTCTAGTAAAAGAGGTCAAAAATTCCACCAAGCCTTGAGGGCAATTATGCAAGAAGTTATTTCTGCTAAAGGGGGCAATACTAGCTTCTAAGGCCGAGGGTATATTTACTTTTTCCACAGAAGACCATCACATCTATTGATATTTCTATTGAATAAATGATTGAAAAAGCTCATTTTCCTTGTGGTTTTGTTCAAGTACATCAACTTTATTAATAGGCACTGCTTCAAAGATGATCATATGTTTACTTGTCCAAATGTGTCAAAAAAGATAACAATTTCCATACTGTGTACTTATTTTTTCACATGACTGTATATCTGCATGATCTTATGTACTACGCTGGTGCCACATGATTGGCTGATTGGATAACTGCATAAATGAGCAGGTGTACAGGTGTTTCTATTATGTGAGTTGTGAGTGAGTGTATGTGAAGGTTTTATAGGATCATTCAATAATGCTGATAATGATTCAGGAATGTCAAAGTGTGTGTAAAAATCAATAGAGGTGATCTTATATCATTTGAAGCGCACAATTGACTGATAATGCTATTGGTATTCTAACAACACTTATTGATGATTATTATGTAAACAATTATACTGTATACAAATTAATTTATGCACATTTAAAAGTGTGTCTCACATCTAGTGTGGATAACACTAGTTAATGTAGAAGATTTTGGAAAGAATCTGTCTTTAGTTGCACACAACGGAGTTGTACGATTTAATTTGTTGCAATTAAAATAATGAACTTTCTTGCATTTAGTTGTATTTGGGTGAAATAACCTATTTGTGTAGCAGTGGGGTGACAAATGGTGAACACCCACAAAACTAAGTTGTAGGAAATGAGTAAACACTTACAAGGCTGTGCTTGGAAGTCAGTAAAATGTCAGCAAATTGTTTGCTTCTGCATGAAAACAGACTCAAGAATTTTGAAAAATTGCACAAAAATATTACAGTATATCTATACACCATTCATTTTACATCAGAATTTTAATTAAATTCCATATATTATTTTTTGCAACATTTCATATAAACTATTAACCTCCTCATACTATTTCAGTTTGGTTATGTTTTTAATCCAACTGACTTTTCTGTCATGTTGCTGAGCATCTTTCTATCTACAGTATCTAACTATCAAAGGACATCACAGCATTAGGGGGGTAATAGTTTTGGTCTATTATGAGAGAATACATGTCTTTGTAAAACTTTGTTATATTAAGATTCTTATCAAGTTGGGGGTGGTATAGTGCTATTGTCATTCTTTCCCCGATATGTGATAAATCAGAAGGCAGGACTTCCAATAGAACAACAAAAAGTAAGGCTTCAAGTGTGAAAAAATGAGACTATGACGCAAAAAAAATCGAAAATCTAAAATTTTATTTATACACCCAGAGAATGAAAACCTTACAGTGGTTACACACCAAAGGAGCTAGAATAAAAACACATGGTACTTCATATTTGAGGATCAGTCGAAATTCAGCTGTCTGAAGACAACGAGAGGCCATTGTTTCAAATAGTACAATCTTCTCCATCAACAGATTACTTTCTGCGACGAGCAGCAGCACCCTTCTTGGAGCTGTGATAAGTGAATACAGAGAGAACGGGATTATGATCTCAATGGACAATCTTAATTAATTCTCTTGTATAACTGCCAAAGTGAGAATGCAAAGTTGAGGAGGAAAGAGTTTTACTTTTGTCCAGTTGACACTGGCAATCTCTTCTTTTTTTTAACTGATGTTTTTTTTTTATTTTTAACAGTCCAGTTTCAGTGAGCCTGTGCCTACTGTACCCTGAGATTCCTGTTTTTGGCCAACAGGGGTTGGTCTGCTGTTGTTGAACTGTAGCTCATTGTTGCATTCTGCATTTTGGGATGCTTTTCTGCTCATCACGGTTCTGAAGAGTGGCTAGTTAAGTTACCATATCCTTCCTGTCAGCTCATACATTTTTAGCTATTGTCCTCTGACCTCTCTCATCAACAAGGTGTTTCCCCCCAAAGAACTGCTGCTCACTGGATGTTTTTTGTTTTCTGCTCCATTCTGTGTAATTCTGGAGTCTAGAATATTGTGCATGAAAATCACAGATCAACAGATTATAAAATATTCAAATCAGCTCATCTGACCAACAACCATGGTCAAAATCACTGAGAACATTGTTTAACCAATGCTGGTATTTGACAAACCATTAACTGAAGCTCTTCACCTGTATCGGTGTGTTTTTATGCACTACATTGCTGCCACGTGATTGACTGGATAATTGTATAAATAAGCAGGGGTACAGGTGTTCCTATTAAAGCAGCCAGTGAGTGTACCTAAGCTGTATTTTTATAAGCGGTTGTCATCAGCTAGTTGTGCAAAGCTGGTGGTAAATACTTGTTATTGTTACAGGCACCAGTTCCTTTAATTGCCAATACATCAAGTAACAATGTGTGAAGTGCTTGTGTGGGTAAGCTAGAGCTACTTACTGCTTCTGCAGCTCATCAATACGGTTGCGAAGTGAGATGACCTACAACATATAAGCATATTTAAAATAGCCAGAACATTACTGTTTCCTCTGAGACACACACAATTACTGTCACCTGAGATCAACTTCACAGCATTTTACAGTCATGAGAAAAAGAAATTACACCCTCCATCAACTCTATGTTTTTATTTATCAGGGCCTAAATAATTGCGTTGTCCTCACCAATTTCTATAAACAAATAACTTCAAGTAACAACAAAAACAATACATATTGAAACAGATTTCAATATGTAGTCCATCCATCCACTTTCCGTACCTCTTATCCTACACAGGGTTGTGGGGGAGCATGGAGCCTGTCCCAGTGCTCGAGACAACAGGGAAGGAACTGGCTTTTTTGAATGCCGCCATATGTCGAGCTCACTCAGCAGGTCTGCTTGGTAGGCCTGCAACACTGTCATTGTCTGCAGTGACCCACAAGCAAGACTACTACTGCATAGGCTTGCCCACCCATGCCTCTGTGGCCTTATACGATGCAAAGCCGGCCCCCCTAATTACTTGCCGTCGATGGAGAGAGGTACTGTAGCTCACAAGCGCCTCCTCCACCTTCAGCATAGCTAAATAGCCATGCCATTCATTCCCCACAATGACTGAATAATCCAACATCGTGGGGTTATAAATATGGCTTATGCATTGTTTTCCCCCAGAAGCCTGATATTTTGTCATGCACTTCTGGAAGAAAGGGGAGTTTCTGCTGTGTGAGGGATTTACTTCCATTGGTTCATCCAGCCTTAGTAATCACTTCAAGCAGCTCTTTATATGCTGCTCTGAGTTTTTAGCACATCCTTCTGGCTTCTCGGAGTCAGAAAGGAATTATTACTATTATTTGTGTGTGTGTGTGTATATGTGTGTGTGTGTGTGTTTTCCACGCCCCTTTTGGCTTTCCATAGCGGAAGGATGAGTCGGGACGCGAGCTCCAAAATCCAGCGTAGAGCCGAACCCGGAAGACAGAGCAAGAGATAGAGCAGCGCTCGTCTCCGGCTCCTCTTCCGGATCCATAAGAGATCCCCCGAACCTGAAACAGCAAGCTGCCTCGGCGGCGGCCGGCCCAGATCCGCGAGGCTCTGAAACCTAACTCGCTTCGGCTTACGAGAAGAGCGCGAGTCGCGAGCCGAGCTGTTTAATGTAGGCGTTACCATGCGCAGCCTCTCCAGGCTGCCATCGCATTCTACACTCCTAAACACTTCACCCAGAAAGTGTGTACTTTCCCCCGTAATGAAACGGGAGCAAGTGTAACACACTTCCTGAATTCTTTCTCGCTCATTACTTCCCTCTCTTTTCTTTTCTTTTTCTTCTAAAAAAGGGATAGAAAAGTTTAGAGATTTTTTTTTCGAAAATATAGAGTAGAAATGAAGCGTTTTTTGTCACACAAACAACAGCCATGCAGTCTCGCTGAAGATAATAAGGCTGGAGGCGTCGTTTACAGGTGCCATATATATATATATATCATGCGACGTGCCTAATTGCCACGTCACCTGATCATGGCAGGCCTATAAGTAGAGGCATGATTTTACACAAGCTTCAGATACCGGTCACGCGTGCAAGGCGTTCCCATACTGTTATGCTAAATGCAATGTCGAAGTTCCCTTTGAAAGGGAACAGAATTTCTCATAAACCCATATGTTCATTTGCAAATCATTGCATTCTGTTTTATTTACATTTTATATTTTACATTTTGGAATTTGGGTTGTATATTTGTACCTGATGTACCCGATAAATGTAAATGGTGCACTTTATATAGCGCTTTTATCCAAAGTGCTTTACACTGTGTCTCATTCACCCATTCACACACACTCGCACACCAATGGTAGCAGAGCTGCCATGCAAGGCACTAACTTGCCATCGGGAGCCACTTTGGGTTCAGTGTCTTGCCCAAGGACACTTCGGTATGTGGAGTCATGTGGGCCAGGAATCAAACCGCCAACCCTACGATTAGTAGACAACCCGCTCTACCGCCTGAGCCACAGCCGCCCCATATGTATATCACTAATAGCACAGCATCAGCATAATAGCTTTGGAATTTGACCCATTAAAGACTTTAATATCTGTATACCGTGTTGATATTTCTGTAAAGCTGCTTTGAGACAACGTCTATTGTAAAAAGCGCTATACAAATAAAATTGAATTGAAATTGAATTTAATTAAACCCACCAGTTTCTAATCATTGTAATTAGGCCACATGAATTTATTAGGAGGCCAAGCACCAAAGGTGTCTAGGCACCCTACTGTTATTCTATGGGGTATAGACACCCTATTAATACTATACCTTTTACATATTGTTTTTCTTTCTCTTCTTCTTCTTCTTCTTCTTCTTCTTCTTCTTCTTCTTCAAGGAACGGTGTCTATGGCAAACTGGTTGGGGAGGATCTAAGGAAAATTCTGACCAATTTGGGCCAACTGCTGCCAATGCTGTAGCACCACCATAAGGTCAAATTTGGGCCTAATTTGGAATTACCTTTATAGTCATAAGTTTTGAACTGGATTGAGACAATTTCAACACACCCTATGACCCACATCCTGTTCTGCCTCACAAAAGTTATCAAAAGATTTTTGAATATCCCTAATGGTTATAAAAAATCAGACAGCGAAGCCAGCAAAAACGAAGTGAGGCTGTATCTCAGCAGCCACTTGTGCACAGACACAAAACTTGGTATGCCACTTCAGGACCATAACCTGAGGCTATGTAACAAATTTCATGACAGTATCACCTACTGGTCATAATTTACCATAACATGCTAAAAATGCTTACATCTAAGTGACATTTTTGCTGCTACTCCTCCAAATTTTGTCCAATCTTCCCTCGATTTATCTCACATAATCGAAATCTGAACCTGTCTGAAGAAAAGTTATCAAAGGAACACTTATATTCAAAACCGTTCGACAATAAATTTTATGTGACCATGCCCTGATGCTTGCTTAGGTCCTTACTTTGTTTCTGCTGTGCTTACCCCCGTAATTGCTACTTGCAGCTATATTTATTTTTGATTTGTTTAGTTTAAGCAGAAAGTTTTATCCAGATATACAGATCAATATTACATAATTCTCACCTCATACTTCTGCCTCTTTAGCTTCTCAATGTGGTCAAATTTTTCAGACTCAAGATTGTACATCCAGTCCCATAGCTCCTTGGCCTTATCCCTGCACACATAATTATGTGTTTTTGTAAAATTTACATTTATATTTAAAATTATTAGTGTATATGATATAATATTAGTAAAAGATGGACCATAAGCATTTGCACAGACCTCAGCTTGTCTTCATTTAGATGATCAATGTTTAGAGGCTTGCGTCTGTCAGCCAAGATTTTTTTTTTCTTCTCTCTCTCTGTCTGTTTCTTTCCCTTCTTTTGGTCAGCCTGTGTCAGAAATGGCATATTAATTAAAGTCTGATAGCTGAAGATAAAGAGCATGAGTATAGATAAATCAAAGTTCACCGATTAGGTGTGGGTTGAATAAAGATATTATAGTCTCAGAGATTAATGTTTATGTAAATCAGTGATTAGTGATTAGGATGATGACTGACTAGGATTTTGGGGACTGTAAATAAATGTCAACTATTGTTTTAAATCTATTTTTATTACTAAAAATACAGACAAACTACAATATAACTACACATAATACAAAGTGTATTTTTTGGGAATCTAACCCCAAATCCATATCCTACTACTTACCTTACATTAGTACCCCAATTATGGACAAACAAAATGTTCATTAAGGAAAACTTGTCATTAGCAAAGTTATAACAAGGTGTTGTCTGGTATTTAATGGGACATCTCAGGTATGTGATTTCTGAAGAGTAAAGGGTGATCATATATGCACCTTTTGCAGGTAGCTGCTGTAGTTGGAGCCCATGCTTGTCAGAACAGATTTCTTCTTAGCATCCTCCTCTGCCTTCTTCTTTGCATCTGCCTCCTCTTTCCGTAGCCTTTCCTCCTACCACACACGCAGATATGTTCATGTGTAAGAAAATATATTAGAAATACACACACACACACACACACACACACACACATATATATATATATATATATATATATATATATATATATATAATCATGCATGATCACGTGTAAACATATTGTACATATAGATGCACATTGTGATATCCAACAAAAAGTCTTTAATTTAATAGATACAATAATAACAAAAATAGACCATTGACCAAAAGTATTCCTTTTAATTATTAGTATTTTGCTCATTTGTCTTTTATCCTTCAGGGATTATAACATATTTAACTTCTCCATATTTTTGATAGTATGTAGGAATCTACAAGATGTACCAGTGTAACACACCTCACGTCTTGCTTGGCGCTCTTTGTCCTTTTCAGCACGGGACCTTTGCTGGTCTGCTCTCTCAGCCCTACGTTTCTCCTATACACACACACATACATGCACACTCGCAAATATAATATTAAATTTATTTACACGACCTTCAAATTAGCTTTATCTACACAGAAAATATCAACATGTTTAATCACTTATATTCTGATTATAATACAGCATTTTTGTTTTGGCTGGTAACTAGAGAGGGGGGCATGATGCGTCACACCTCTAGGGTCCCCAGTTTAATTGTGAGCTTGGGTTACTGTTCTTGGAATTTTGTATGTTCTGCCCATGTCTGCTTAATTGCCCCTAGGTGTGAATGTGAGTGCATCATGCCCTGCGATGGACTGTCCTCCCATCTAGCATGTATTCTAGAAGTAGGATGCACCTGACCCTGACCAAGAATAAATAGGTTACTGAAGATCAATGGAAAATGAAGACACTCACAATTCTCTCCTTCAGCGCAATAAGTTCCTCCTCCTCCTTTTTCCTGCATTCAAAGTGGGCATCAATGAGTGTCTGCAGCTCAATTAGATCCTTATTCTGTCGCTTTTTGTGGATGTCCTGTTACACACATTCAAATACATATACCCACAAAAGTTAAGAATTTGTCTTAAATCATGGATGGTTGTATAGAAAAGTACCAAGCAGTGTAACTTCTCTGCCACACTCTCTTATCTATGGCATTCAAATCTATTGTAAATATTTCACAAGGGCATTACAAGACATTGTATGAGGAAGAAAATAGGATATTTGCAGACAGGTAAATTCCAGACAGCCTTAAATACAATGATAGTGGCTTACATCAAAGTCTACTTTCTCTCCATCTGGGATTTTTGGTGCACTGGGTCTGAACAGAGAGAGATGAATGTGTATGAGTCACACACACACACACACACACACACACACACACACACACACACACACACACACACACACACACACACACACACACACACACACAAAAACAAACAAGAATGGCTAAGAGTGATTGCCTGGAATTCTGAGAGCTTCTACTACGTTTAAACCAAAAACACAGTTTCAATCCACAAATATTCCTTTGTAAATATGTCATATTTCTGCATGCCACTGTATTATGGTATATTGCAGCAAACCTTTGCTTATTAGTATACTGCTTTAATTTATCAGAAGAGAGCTATATAACATTACTTCACTGAAAACTGTCAAATTTAGAGAGTATTTAATGGCACATTTACTTACCTAAATTTAGGCTTTTCCTCTATATATTAGAAAATGAAACAGGAAGAGGGTCAAGTTATAATATTAGGGAAATTTTGCTTATAAAATATCTAATGAGCTATAACAATACCTGCCGTTATTTCTCTAAATAATGTCAACTGCTCATAACTCTAACGATACAAAACTATAACTATCACAGTAAAGAAAGAAAAGCATACATCTAATTTTAATCACAATCTCAATATGTTCGAACACAGCGGGGGAAATAAGTATTGAATGCGTCAACATTTTTTTCAGTAAATATATTTATTTAAGGTTATTCACAGTAAATTTGCATCAGATGTTGGTATTAACTCAAGAAATCTACACATATAAAGAAATCCAAACATTAAAGTCGATAAATAGTTATGTGTAATAAAGTGGAATGACACAGGAAAAAAGTATTGAACACGCTAACTGAAACATATTTAATACTTAGTGGAGAAGCCTTTGTTTGTAATGACACTTCAAGACGCTTCCTGTATGAATAAATTAATGTTCCGTAGTATTCAGGTGTGATTTTGGTCCATTCTTCTAAACATATTTTCTTTAAATCTTGTTCAGTTGGATTCGAGTCGGGTGATTGACTAGGCCATTCTAACACCTTGATTTTTTTCTCTGTAACCAATTGAGTTTCCTTTACTGTATGCTTTGGATCGTTGTCCTGCTGGAAGCTCCACCCATGTCTCATCTTCATCATCCTGGTGGATGGCAGCAGATTCTTCTCAAGAATCTCCTGGTAAAGAGGTCCATTCATCGTTCCTTCAATTATATGAAGTCTGCCAGTAACGTGATGAAAAATAGCCCCACACCATGATGCTTCCACATCAAAACTTCACTGTTGGTGTAGTGTTTTTAGGGTGATGTGCAGTGCCATTTCTTCTCCAAACATGGTGTGTAGTATGACAGCCGAAAAGTTCAATTTTGCTCTCATCTGACCAGACTACACTCTCCCAGTATTTCATAGACTTGTCCAAATGAGTTGTAGCAAACTTTAAATGAGCTTCGACATGCCTTTTCTTTAGTAATAGAGTATTGCGGGGTGAGCAGTGGAGCGCATTGTCTATTGTTTTCTCTGTGACTATGGTACCTGCTGCCTCCAAGTGTTTCTGGAGCTCTTTCTGAGTGGTCCTTGGCTCTTGGGCTACTCTTCTGACTATTCTTCTGACTCCCTGGTCAGATATCTTGTGAGGAGGTCCTGTGCGTGGCCGGTTGATGACGGAGTGATGTTGCTTCCACTTGTGGATATTGGCCCCAATGGTGCTTACTGGAAGATTCAGAAGTTTTGAAATACGTATGTATCCGATTCTATCAATATGTTTCACAACAATAAGGTTGTGAAGGTCTGGGAGAGCTCTTTGCTTTTACCCATCATGAGATGTTTCTTGTGTGACACCTTGGTAACGAAAAGCCTTTTTAGAGACCATCAGTTTAGTAACCCAGCTGATATTAATTTACACTGATAGGGGTGTAATTACTTATGGATTTCAGCTGGTTCCTTGCCTTACCTTGCCTTGGAGAACTTCTTTTTCTTAGCGTGTTCAAAGCTTTTGTCATTCCACTTTATTACTCATAACTTTATTTAGGGACTTTAATGTTGTGAATTCTTTATATTTCTGGATTTCTTGAGTTAATACTGATGTCTGGTGAAAATTTCATGTGAATAACCTCATTGGAAATATATTTACTGAAAAAAATGTCGACAATGTTGATACTCATTTCCCCCACTGTATGTTGAAATGCTAAAGATACCAAAAACACAATTTTTATCAAACAAATTAGAGTTAATACAGGAAATGAAATACATTTTTCATTAAAAGTACTCATATCTGCTGTAAATATTAAGAGCAACTAATTAACAAAGTCCCACATTGACAGAAGTTAACAGCCACCCACTACACTCATGCACTGACATACACAAAATGATTCTAAGATTCAGATTTTCACTTTTTTATATTATTACTTTTTAACAATACTTAAACACTTAGTTTCACTAGTAACTGTGTACGCAGTGATCAGATCACTTGTACTGCAGAGTTTAGAACTACTTCATAATAAAGGGAACACAGTCAATTATACCAATAAAAATATATATATATAACCTTAAAAAATATATAATTAGTATGTGTGAGTGGACAAGGTTCAGGATCACCATTTACTCCAGGCTAGCAAGTTATTTATTCACTATTCAGGTGAGTGGTAATATTAAATATCATTAAACATGTATCTATGGCTTGTTGGGACTAACACACTGTCAAGAAAATTAGGATTTACTGATTAATTTGGGAGTTGTTAAGTAACCTTAAACATCAGACCTAAGACAAAAGCTCTTAATACCCAAATGGTTGTATCAAGAAAATACGAATGTGTCCTCACAGAGTGTGATTGAGATTGCAAAAAGAAAGCAAGGCTGATGTAAGCAATGGGTTTTCTGCACAGTTAATGTAAATGTGAGTGCTGCATATTCTTTCACCCTTTTTACACCATCCTTGAACATTTGCCAAAAGTATAGGCTGTGTCACCTGTAAAGTACAGAGCTGTAGAATTGCTTTAAGAGTTGTGTAGATATATTTGCTCTTGTCTTTTGTATAATTCATGCATGAGTGACTTTCCCCTTTGCCTCATCAACAAACAGAATTACAAAAGTACTATGGGAAAATTACCAACATACCTTCCTCTTCATAGGCCTCTGCATGCAGCAAGGATTGAAAGCAAAAGCAGAACAAATAGTATTAGCTAGACATGGTGTCTTTTTCGACCCAGAGCAAATCTGTACTTTTAGACGAAAAATATATCAGAACACATAAACTGCTGAGTTGATGTAGGAAATAGGTCATAAAGAAGTCTCTATATATTTGGGGTGTTCCCCAATTAACATCAGCAAATGGAATAATAATAATAATTATTATTATTATTATTATTATTATCATTATTATTACAACAACATTATTATTTTTATTATTATTATTATTAGTAGTAGTAGTAGTAGAAGTAGTAGTAGTAGTAGTATGAAAATTGCTTGGAAACACTGTTTTTTAAAAATGTGGCTTAGGTTTTGTCTGGTCTTTCTGTTCAATTAGAGTAATAATTCTGATAAAAGAACACTGTTATACTTTAACTGTTACAAATGTTGACTACAGTGACATAATATATTACTGTATTATGAAACTGCTAGAAAATAAGACCACAGCAGTTTCCTATGGTGACATCATACCAGAATTCTGTTCAATTAAACATTGTGATGTTCTTGATCCAAATGTTTCTGTTAAAAGACAAATGCTCACACCCTCCACTGCTAACACTTTATGCTAACACCCTCAGGAGTAGCAACAGTAATCAGTTTCCCAGTAAGTCAGTTCTAGGTGTATCTTAGATGTGAATTAGAGCCATGGCTGCTTGCCTGGAGTTCTTTTTTTGTACAGGGATCCTATCTAATCAGGTATGCTTCAGTAAACTAAAGTTTGATACTGTTTACTTAATTATTAATCAATTAATATTTAAGCACAATTAATAAATGAATACATGTTTGATTAATCAACATAGTGCATATTAGCCCCACTTACACATTGCAGAGTGCTCATTATAGTCAGTAGCAGCTACTCCTTTAGCAAAATTAGCATAAATGAACCTCACAGGCCCACAGTGCACAGCCTAATCCTATACCTAGGATTAGGTTAGATGATCACATTCAGTGACATGCAGCATCAGTTCCACAATATCCACAAAATAGCAAGTAAACATCTGAATTATGATAAATATTATAAGTGCTGCGCACTTTGCTTTTTCTAGAACTCAATTAATAGATCTTGTACAGTAGCACTACTTGTATTGTTCTCTGCTTGATATATCGCTTTGCTTGTATTTCCTCATTTGTAAGTCGCTTTGGATAAAAGCATCTGCTAAATGAATAAATGTAAATACATTAATAGGTTTAGCAAAGACACTCATCTTCATCAGCCATACTCCAATATCAAAGGGAGGCATTTTACTTTGAGTAAGCACTTATGAAGAGGTGGTACTTGGCTTGGAGTAGTGGCTAAATGAGCTAGATAATTGATTTGGGGATTAGGTTGACCTGCACTGTCAGAAAACTGTAGTTCTGGTTTCAGGTGAGTATAGGTAGGGAAGGACGAATGAATATCCATGCCACATACTGTACCTTCCTCATGCACTTGTTCTGGTTCTGGCTCAGGCTCTTCCTCAGGCTCAACCTCTGGGGCTACCTCTACATCTAATACCTCTTCTAATACCCACATGCAGCGAAGCAATCAGGAGAAAGAAGGTGGTGACAGTTATAGGATTGAAAAATAAAGAGACAGCACAGTTAGTAATAAAAGAGAAGGCAGAGTCAGAGAAAGAAGGAAAAAGAGCAAGATAAGTAAGTGTGAGCACACAAAGATGATGGGAGAACTAACAATAATGAGACTTTTGTACACAGGATGCCATATTCTATGCTAAAATGAACATTTCTTAACATAAAATGTGATGTAATACAGCATAATAATAATATAGTATAACTAGGGTAGTGGTATATCAATACTTAGTATAACTTTGTGTTGAAATACAATGCTTCTACACTAATATTGCCACCCTTGGTAAATATGAGCAAAGAAGGCTGTGAAAAATTGTCTTTATAATTTAAACTTTAGATCTTTTGTTAAAAACATTCACAAAAATACTCTGCTCTCATGGATAGCAAACAATTGCAAACATGACACAGGTTTATCAAAAAAAAAAATCTTTGTTAAATATGTGTGCCACAATTATTGGCACCCCTATGAGGTCATATGAGGAAAAATATATTTGAAGTATATTCCCATTGAGATTTTTTTTTATTTTTTTAGTACACCTGGGTGAGTAGGAACAGGAAATTGTTCAACCATGACTTCTTGTTTCACTGGGGTATAAATATGAGGTAACACATAGGCCAATTTCCCTTTGTCATATATAACAATGGGTAAGAGCAAGGAATATAGCTGTGATGTGCAGAAAAAGGTTGTTGAGCTTCACACAATGGGAAGTGTCTATAAAAAAAATAGCACAAGCATTGAAAATGCCCATTTCCACCATTGGGGCAATAATTAAGAAGTTCCAGTCAACTGGAAATGTTATGAATCGACCTGGAATTGGACGTGTCTATATCGTCTCAACAGACTGTGAAGAGGACGGTTCGAGTGGCAAAAAATCTCCAAGGATCACAGCTGGAGAATTACAGAAGTTAGTTGTATCTTGGGGTCAGAAAGTCTCCAAAACTACAATCTAAAATCACCTACATCACCACAAGTTGTTTGGAAGGGTTTCAAGAAAAAAGCCTCTACTCTCATCCAAAAACAAACTCGAGTGTCTTCAGTGTGCCGACACTACTGGAACTTCAAATTAGATCGGGTTCTATGGTCAGATGAAACCAAAATAAAGCTTTTTGGAAATAAACACCAGAGGTGGTTTTGGAGCACACAGAGAGGTAGCCATATGGAAAAGTACCTCATGTCCACGGTTAAATATGGTGGTGGATCTTTAATGTTTTGGGGCTGGTTTTCTGCCAGAGGACCTGGACATTTTGTTAGGATACATGGCATCATGGACTCTATCAAACATCAACAGATATTAAAAGAAAACTTGACTGCCTCTGCCAGAAAGCTTCAAATGGGCCGTGGATGGATCTTCCAGCAGGAAAATGATCCAGAACATACATCAAAATCAACACAAAATGGTTTACTGACCACAAAATCAAGGTCTTGCCATGGCCACCCCAGTCCCCTGACTGGGCTGAGGAAATCCTGAAGGAGATCCACCAGCATGGACCTTGAAATTTGAAGGATCTGGAGAGATTCTGTATGGAGGAACGGTCTCAGATCCCTTGACATGTATTCTCCAACCTTATCAGGCATTATAGGAGAAGACTCTCCTATCTGTTATAATAATAATAATAATAATAATAATAATTATTATTATTATTATTATTATTATTATTATTATTATTATTATTATTATTGCTTTATCTTGGCAAAGGGAGGTAGCACAAAGTATTGACTAAAAGGGTGCCAATAATTGTGGCACACATCTTTAACAATTTTTTTTATATAAACCTGTGCTGTGATTGCAGTTGTTTGATATCCATGAGAGCACTTTTGTGAATTTTTTTTTAACAATAGATCAAAAGGTTAAACAATAAAGACAAATAAAAAAAATAAATAAAGACAAAGCCTTCTTTACTCATATTAACCAAGGGTGCCAATATTAGTTGAGGGCACTGTAGGGAGTTAAGTCCTTAACTCTCATCTGCTCAGCTTTATTGCTGGACTTTATCTGGCTTCTCTTTTAAACTGCTTTGGTTAAAATCACCTAACAGAAAGATCAATCATCGCTTCCTCGGTTTTAAAGCTTACATAATATCTAATATGTCCTACCATTAGCTTATGTTTTCTATTAAGCTTAGTTTTAAAAATGAATTCGTCTAATTATCATCTTGTAGATTGTCTACACTGCCTTTTCAATTCTCCTTTCATACTGAGTCATGTGAGCATTTGGTTAAAAAGTACAAGCACAAGTGTTAGTACAAGCACACTTAAGTTTGACACAAGCATTAGCTGTGTCCTTGATACTCAAATAATTATATTCAACTTGTTTAGCATCTGAAAATAAAATGGTCTAATTTTAGATTAGGCTACCAGCCAATTTAATGTTTTACATTTGGGAGGTTCCATAGAGACTAGATGAATGTGCTAAATTTAGTTCCTCTTTAGACTCTATATGGGGTCCACAGAGCCACTAGTTCAGTTCAGTGTTCAGTTCAGTTTTCCCTTTTATACCCACACACAAGCACACACGTGGTTAGATACATTAGTCTAAGCACTATTTGTGGGGAGAAAAATGTTTTAACCATTGATATTTAATTATCTAAGGGTGAATACCACGCAATGGAGAAACAGTGCAGTTTGGAGTAAGGTTTAGAATCAGGCATCTTTAAAATATTAGAGTGGACGTGTACATAATTCAGTAATTTGTAAAATCTATAACAGCTTTAGTTTTTCTTTTACCTTCCTCTTCGACCTCTTGATTTGCAAGAAAAGAACACAAATGGACACAAATTAATATTATAACTGATTGATATTACTTCAGTAATAACAGCATTCATGTATAAATCTGTCATCTACTCAGCAGTCTGCTCCTAGTGCAGTGTTTCAATGACAAAAATCCACTCTGTGATTGGTTATTTTATTAAGATTAAGCACGAACTAAAGGCCAATAACAGCCCAGAGGACTTTGTTAATGTGTGACCTTTAGAGCAGCAGAACAACACTGACCCTATATGTGACCTGAATTTTTTATGGATATTAACAATGATAGGTTTCTCAGATTCAACAGCGCTGTATCAGTTGAATATTACTTCCAAAAACAATAGTGAGCATTATCAACACAATATTTATATTAAATAATTTTAGAAAATGATCGGTTTGCAGGTTCCTTTTATGCAATATTTCTGATTTTTCAACATGTGCAGTAGTAACCTAACATTGCAGATACTGTTAAGGTGCCTACTGTACATTTAAAATCACAGTTGGAAACCTGAGATAGTGTTGATGTAAATACTACTACTACTAATAATAATAATAATAATAATAATAATAATAATAATAATAATAATAATTAGAAGAAGAAGAAGAAGAAGAAGTTCAACTCACCTTCAACCCCACTGAAAAATAAATGAGTAAACAAAAATTGAGTATGGAGAAAAATCATTGTGTTTTGAGTTGAATGATGTAATGTGAAACAAAAAGCAAAAATACGCACATATCCTCTGTGTCAGACATAATGTTCACAGACTTCACACCTGCAGCACAAGAGACATATACTTCCTCAGCAAGTATAAAATAAACTATGAGATTAGAATTTACCTCATGATCGATGCCATGGTCTTGTCACAAAAAGAGAAGCAGTTCTTATACTATACAATACTTACAGTGGCTTATAGTGTTCTAGTAACTTGATAAAATGATGTAGAATATCTGACTCACTAATTGATCTTGTCAGCTACCCACTGATAAATATTGCTGTTCTGATTTGCAATGCTTTAAGCAACTTTGGAAGTATGGTATTGCCAGGTATTTGGTCATTTTTAAGTGTTACAGTTCTTAATAACACACTTATAATGGAGATGAAGTGATCATGGAGAGCATTCTTGCATGTGGGGGCTTTAGTGCCCTTCTTGGTTGTGTTATGTCATATAGAGCCTTAGTGCAGCTGCTGAAATTTTGGGGGATTATCAGAATATCATGTATCCTGGATCAACCCCTCTTTGAACATATGAGGACATAGGATTCAACAAGCATTTAACAAAATAAACAACAGATGATATTAATGGACATATTATTGAACTTCTGAAATTAGCACAATGGCTTGAATGGTTTATATGTAACTTATAAACGCAAGCTTAGCAAGGTAGTGTTTATTTCTCCAAATTTCTAAATAACTATAGATTCCTCTATTGTTATTTCTAGAGCTTACTATATAGTTGACAATGGATCGTTTAGTAATTGTGTAATGTATTACTACCATTATTCCCATAATCTTGACATCTAGGCTTTGCTAAGTCACTACTGTCACTACCAACATTGAAGCTACTGCCAGTAAAATAGAGTGCGAAGCCATAATGATTGCCTTATAATTCCACAGTGAATCTGCATTGGCCATAAGGGATTTAGAGTCTGTTAACAATAAAATGATCCTCTCATTTATTACTGATTGACTAGGTCACAATAAATCTGTTACCTATTGCTTTCCTGCAAGCTGTTACTACCGTCTGCTTTGTCTGGTAATGGTTCTTATGATTAGAAAACTAATGATCCTTAATTCCCTTTAATTTAGTACATATGACAATCGTATATGAACACTCCAGTAAAATCATTAAGATGAGGATGTAATTTAAAAGAATATAATTAATAACCCTTATTTAGCATCACTGTTAACGACTCAAATCATTTTTCTTCCTCATTAATCTTTAACCATTTACCCCTTCACATACTGATAGATTCCCCTTTCACTTCCACTAAGCTAAACAGATACTCTCAGTACACCTGAAAATCTATGGAATCTTACCTCAGAGAAGCAACAAAAGGAGAGTGTCCAGACGTCTGGCTGTAAGGCTCTGCACACGTCTTCACTTATTTGACCCTGTGTTATACTGATACTTAATCTTCTAAGGACCCGTATTGGCTGAGAAGGTCAGACATGCAGTTGGGCCAGATTTGCATCTTCAGAGCCACCCAACACAACCCAACACACAGTGCTATGAACACCCAAGCTCAATAAGGATATCAAAAGAATATGCTGGATGGAAGGAGCGTCAGATTTGAACAGCTGAAATGTCTCATTGCTATATCTGTCATAATAGAAGGCGAAAAAACATAAGGCCAAGCTGATGGTGTGAGAAAGCCTGGACCTTTACACATCAAGCAGGCATGCAGAAAATGCCTCTGAGAGTTTTAAGGGCATCTGAAACTCTCGAAGTCTGCTGGAAATAAAAGCCATAGCCCATATACAAATAGATTAATAAGTTGATGCCTCTGATTCAGACTAAATAAAAAAACTGACACTGAACATTTCAAACATAATGGATGTCACCACATGCCATGAACTCAAAAATTATTGTCATCCTTCATAATGATCAGCAAAGAAAATAGTCATTCATGACGATTTAAATTTGGGGAGGGTCAGATAACCAATAGACAAAACAAAAAGTTGACATTTATATCAAATCGTTATACTGCTTCCACCATTAGGCCAATAAATAAACAATTAAAACTACAGATCAAATTAATCTCGCTTTGAAAGAACAAATGTTTTTTTTTTTTTTGTTCCTATGCACAGGAAGCACTGAAGCACAAAAATTTTTTAAGATTTTAAAAGATCAACATCACACTATATATAATATACAGATGCATCTCAAAAAATTGAATATTGTGGAAAAGTTCTTTTTTTCTTCCATAATTCAAAAAGTGGAACTTTCATATATTCTAGATTAGTTACACATAAAGTGAAATATTTCTTTCTTTAAATAAGTCTTTTTTGTTTTAATTTCGATGATTACAGCTCATGGAATTAAAAAATCCAGTATCTCAAAATATTAGAATAAAGAATTTATAATACAGAAATTTAGATCTTCTGATAAGTATATTAATTTATGCACTTAATACTTCGTCAGGGCTCCTTTTGCAGGAATTACTGCATCAGTATTGGCATGGAGACAGTCAGCCTGTGGCACTGCTGAAGTGTTCTGGAAGTCCAGGTTGCTTTGATAGCGGCCTTCAGCTCGTCTGTATTGTTGGGTCTGGTGTCTCTCATAGATTCTCTATGGGGTTTGGGTCAGGCGAGTCAGCTGGCCAATCAAACACAGTAATACCATGGTCAGTAAACCAGTTACTAATAATTTTGGCATTGCAGGTGCCGAGTCCTGCTGGAAAAGGAAATCAGCATCTCCATTAAGCTCATCAGCAGATGGAAGCATGAAGTTCTGTAAAATCTCCTGGTAGATGGTAAATGGTCTGCACTTATCACTTTACACATTTAGTGGTTTAACCACATTTAGTGGTTCCAAAGTGCTTTACACCATGCCTCATTCACCCATTCACACACTCACTCACACACCAATGGTGGCAGAGCTGCCATGCAAGTCGCTAACTTGCCATCGGGAGCAGCTTGGGGTTCAGTGTCTTAACCAAGGACACTTCGGCATGTGGAGTCATGTGGGCCAGGAATTGAAACCTATGATTAGTGGACAACCTGCTCTACCACCTAAGCCACAGCTGCCCTGTGCAAATTTCTGTACAAATGAAACGCAAAATTTACTTTCATCTGAAAAGAGGACTTTGCACCACTGACCAACAGTGTTTTTAGTAAAAAGGTGTTTTGACTTAATTAGCTGATTACAGATCTTCTCAGGTCAACATTGCTGTATTATAAATTCTTTATTTTAATATTTTTGAGATACTGGATTTTTCCAGTATCTCATTTCCATGAGCTATAAGCCACAATCATCAACATTAAAACAAAAAAGGCTTGAAATATTTCACTTTACGTGTAATGAATCTAGATCAGGGGTCTCAAACTCAAATTGCCCTGGGGCCACTTTTGGTACTGTCATCGCATAGGTGGGCCGCAAAAGCATTAAAATACTCCAAGAAAGTGCAATATTCTCAATTTTTAAATTTTATTTCCATCTATCCATCCATCCATCTTCAACCGCTTACTCCTTTTCAGGGTCACGGGGGAACCTGGAACCTATCCCAGGAAGCATCGGGCACAAGGCGGGGTACACCCTGGACAGGGTGCCAGTCCATCACAGGGCACAATCTCTCTCACACACACACACACACACACACACACACACACACACACACACACACACACACACACACACACTCACTCTCATTCATACACCATAACCATACCATAACAATAACTTGGTCCACAAGAGATCTGCATGATGGGAACTTCAGGTTAAGGATGTTTAGCTCATGTGTTATGTCCACTAGGAAGACAAGATCTATCACCCATTTTGAATCATGAAATTCATGAACATCCATTCTGCCATCTTCCATGAATCTCTTCACCTCTGTTCTTAACTCAAAGAATCTCTTCAGAACATTTCCCCTGCTGAGCCAGCGCACCTCAGTAAAAGTACATCACCATATGCTGACTCAATTTCTTGCAAAAAGGCCCTGAACTGGCGGTGCTGCAAACCCCTGGATCTGATATAATTAATACATTTCAGGACAACAGACATGACATGTTCATATTTCAGGCTTTCGCTGCACAGTGCCTGTTGGTGTATAATGCAGTGTAGAACAACTGTTGGACCTGCTTTTTCCTCTTCTAATTTTCTTTGTGCCAGCGCAACCAGTCCGTTTTTTTCTGCCCGTCATAGAAGGGGCTCCGTAGGTTGTAATGCCTACCAGTCGGCTCCATGGTAAACGACCACGCTCAAACGCGTCACACAGCTCCTGTAAAATATCCTTGGATGTGGTGCGGCCGTGCATTGAACACAAACTTAGCAACTCTTCTGTCACTTCGAACTTCTCATTAATACCCCTTATGAAAATTGTGAGCTGAGCATTGTCAGTTTTATCTGTGCTTTCATCAAGTGCCACAGAGTATGCAGTGAAAGCTTTAACTTTATAGACCATCTATATATTTCCAGATTTCTTGAGTTAATACTGATGTCTGGTGAAAATTTCATGTGAATAACCTCATTGAAAATATACTGACTGAAAAAAATGTTGGTGCGTTCAATACTTCTTTCCCCCCACTCTATGAATGTTTCAGTTCACATTAAATATAAAATAATCCTGCTCTCATTTAAATCACTTCACAGTTTGGCACCTTTCTATCTTAGAGAATTGCTTCTCCCCTACAACCCGACCTGCTCTTTCAGGTCCTCAGACTTCTCTCTGTCCCTAGATTTCATCTCTCAACAGTGGGTGGCAAGTCTTTCAGTGTTGTAGCACCTAAGATCTGAAATTCTCTCCCTCTCACTCTTCGCAGCATCACATCAATCTCAAAGTTCAACTCCCAATTAAAAACTATCTGTTTCTCAGTGTTACCTGTCTTAATCTGTTATAATGCATTTTCTCAGACTGTACTGTGTATTTCTTTTCTGTGTTTGGTTGCACATTGTTTTTCACATTGTGTGTTTGTCCATGATTGTATCATTGTATTGTAAAGTATCCTTGAGCTCTGGAAAGGCGCTATTTAAATTAAACATATTATTATAATTAATATAACATTCCACTTTTGGAATTAAATTACAGAAAAAATGTACTTTTCCATGATATTCACATTTTTTGAGATGCACCTGTACCTTGTACAACTCATCAAACTTAATTTGACAGGTCTAGATCAAAGGTCAATCATAATGATTGACAGGTCAAGGTCAAAGGTCATCCAAATTTGACAGGCATATGTCAAAGATCAATCATAATTATTGACAGATGTCGTTTAAAGTTTAATGATCAAAAGGGGTGTTTCCACATCCATCCATCCATCTTCTATATCTTATCTTAGCTTATTCTTTTCAGGGTCACAGGAAACCTGGAGCCTATCCCAGGGAGCATCGGGTACAGGGCAGGGTACACCCTGGACAGGGTGCCAATCCATTGCAGAGCACAATCACATACACAATCACACACCCATTCATACACTACAGACACTTTAGATATGCCAATCAGCCTACCATGCATGTCTTTAGACTGGGGAGGAAACCAGAGTACCCGGAGGAAACCCCCGCAGAAGGGGGAGAACATGCAAACTCCACACACACAGGGCCACAGTGAGAATCAAACCCCCGACCCTGGAGGTGTGAGGCGAACGTGCTGTTTCTGGTTTCTCATTCTCGATTTTTGTCTTGCCTCGTTTATGCCTGTTTGCTGATCATCTGACCCACTGCCTGTTTTTGACCATGCTATTGTCTTATGATTTGGATTTGTCTACTGGTCTTTCTTTATTAAAAGTTCTTATCTGCAGTTGCATCCATTCTAACCTTCATTACATGGAATACGTGACAGAATACTTCACCCTAGCATGGATACAGCAGGAAGACGGAGGAGACGTCACACTAAGGAAACCAAGCGAACCATCCCAGCTTATGGTTAAAATTGTATTCAAGCTTAAAAAGGTATATTCTATTCAATTCAATTCAATTTTATTTGTATAGCGCTTTTTACAATAGACATTGTCTCAAAGCAGCTTTACAGAAATATCAACATGGTATACAGATATTAAAGGTGCCAATTTATCCCAACTGAGCAAGCCACTGAGTGGCGACGGTGGCAAGGAAAAACTCCCTAAGATGTTTTAAGAGGAAGAAACCTTGAGAGGAAACCGACTCAGAAGGGAACCCATCCTCATCTGGGTAACAACAGATATTGTGAAAAAGTTCATTATGGATTTATATGAAGTCTGTATGGCGTTAAGAGCAGCCGTAGTCCCAGCAGTCTGGAATATTCCAATGCTACAGTGCTTCAGGGCCCATGCTATTCTGATTTTCTGTGTACCTGCCTGTGAGGAAATGTTACTGGAATGGAATTTATTTTAAAATAATAGGCTGGTAGTACCAACCCACTATTATACAGAAACTAGAGTTAGGTTCTTAATTAATGGTGGTGTTAGATCAAGATATGGCCAACCACAAAAGGGAAGGATCCGGTCAATGACCTCAGTTTTTCCGGCCAATTCAATTTTATTTGTATAGCACTTTTAACAATGAACATTGTCCAAAAGCAGCTTTACAGAAATATATAAACTCAGGACATATATTTTAAATGTATGAATTTATCCCTAATGACCAGCCAGAGGTGATAGTGGCAAGGGAAAACTCCCTGAGATGATATGAAGAAGAAACCTTGAGACCTTCAAAAGGGAACCCATCCTCATCTGGGTGACACTAGCTAGTGTGATTATAAATAAATACACCCCTTCTATAAATGTGCTAATACTACATGCTCAAATAGTGCAGTTGTGTAACCAGGAAAATTCATTAGTTTCTACATGGTCTGTTTTGTTGAACTTATCCACTGTTCACTGATGGAGACTTGAGCGCAAAACTGTTTGTGGCAATTGCAGTTCTAAAGCTATCATAGCATAACTAACCCATAACCCATACCCATCTTTATGGTTTTTAAGTGGTACCGTCCTCAGTAATCTCAATGATCTTTAGGCTACACCATGTGGGGACATCCTCAGCAGCAGCATGTGACTTCCAGCTGATGAGGACTCCATCCAGTAGGGCATCAGGATGGACCAGACATCCATGGTTAGGGGAGCGACAGCATCCAAACATCCCAGTTCACTACAACACTCCATGCCTGTGAGCCCTCTAGATCTGCGCCTTTACCCAAGAAAAAAGACTATTCCCAAAAGGCTTGATTAACAAATGTTTTCAGCCTGGATTTAAAGACTGAGACTGTGTCTGAGTCCTGAAACCTAATTGGAAGGCTGTTCCATAACTGTGGGGCTTTGTAAAAGAAAGTTCTTCCCCCTGATGTAGCCTTCGCTATTCCAGGCACCAACCTGCACTTTTTGATTAAAGTAGGCGTGGCGGATCATAAAAGACCAAATGTTCACTCCGGTACTGTGGCGTGAGACCATTTAGTGCTTTATAGTTCGATGTAAAATTTCACTGTGAGCCAATGCAGTGTGGATAAGATCGGGGTGATGTGGTCGTATCTTCTGGTTCTAGTAAGGACTCTAGCAGCTGCATTCTGGACTAACTGGAGTTTGTTTATACTCCTACTGGAACATCCAGACAGTAAGGCATTACAGTAATCTAGACTAGAGGTGACGAAAGCATGAACTAATATTTCTGCATCATGTAGTGACAATATAATAATGAGTCTCTATTGGTCACATATACATTAGAGCACAGTGAAATTGTTTTCTTCACATACCCCAGCCTGTCAGGAAACTGGGGTCAGAGCACAGGGTCAGCCATGATACAGTGCCCCTGGAGCAGAGAGGGTTACAGACCTTGCTCAAGGGCCCAACAGTGGCAGCTTGGTAGTACTGGGGCTTGAACCCCCAACCTGCCGATCAGTAACCCAGAGCCTTAACCGCTAAGCCACCACAGATAATATTATCTCCATGAGCAGCAAATGATAGACCAGAGTCAATAATTACTCCAAGGTCTTTTACTGCTGTACAGGATGAAACAGAAAGTCCAACCAGAGTTACTATGAGATCAGAAAGATTACTTATAGCTACACGTGGTCCTAGTAGAAGGTCTTCTGTCTTATCAGAATTAAGTAAAAGGAAGTTAATAAGCATCCAACTTTATTAAGTTGCTGTCTGTCCTCTGGCTTCGCTGAAACATACAGCTGTGTATCATCAGCATAACAGTGGAAGCTAATACCATGTTTACGAATATTTTGACCTAGGTGTGTGCAAATTTCTCTATTTACAGATTTTTATACTCATTCACTTTCTTGCCTTCCATATGCTTTTCTTTTTTGGCAGTGCTCTCTACCAATCAAGTGGGAATGTCACATTATTTGTAGTAATAATTTTATATCTTGGCATTTTTCATAATACAGATGGTCTCAAATCAGTTTAGCAAACTGAATCAATGTAGTAACCACCAGTTAGCAAGCCAAGTGTCCCAGTGACAAAGAAAAATGCATGAAAAATATTCTTTTCCTGAAAAAAATAAAAATAAAAATAAAAATACATATATATATATATATATATATATATATATATATATATATATATATATATAAATATATATATATATATATATATATATATATATATATATATATATATAATATATATATATATATATATATATATATATATATATATAATATATATATATATATATATATATATATATATATATATAATATATATATATATATATAATTATTAAAGATCAGAGCATTTTCTCATGACATAGAAAATAGACATGGAATAAATTAAATTTTAATTCTACATTTTTGTTTGCTGTTAACTGAAAAACAAAACAGTAATAGCATAACAGTTTTACAGGGTCACCCAAAAGTCTCCATACATAGTGGAAATTAACACTTTTTTTATCAAAATGCAGCATTATTAACAAAGCATCCTCTACATGATTGCCATGTCTTTGTAAACATACATGGAGTCATCTTTCCCAATCATCATAATATAAGTATGAAAATTTTGTAAGACATTTTGCTAAAAGTATTAATTACCCCTATGTATAGAGACCTGTTGAGAATGACATTTATGCAAACTTCATAACAGTAAAAATAAACATTTACTTCCAGTCATGATGATACTTGTTACTGAGAAACTTTAAAATAGAAATTGCCTTGCATATAAACAAATGAGTGAACAGACACTCTAAAATTAGGGTGTCAGAATTTGTAGCGCTGTCAACACCAGTCAAATTTAGCACATGTATGTGTTGTTGCCTCAGCCTAGATCTTCTTGAGGTAATTTAAGAATGTCACAGTGAAGGACAAGAGCAAGAAAAGGAGGCATGACCATAGAAAGAGGGCCAAGGATGTATCTTAGCTACAGCTGCTTTAAAATTTCATGAGTGACTGGTGGTTCTACAAAAACCTAGAATTAAATTTGTACTCAAAAGGAAATCTACTGCAATTCCAGGGACTGAGGATGGGCATTTTAAGTTATTTTATAGTCAAATCCTTGTAACAGATGAAAAATTGATTACTCAATACATACATAGGCAGTCTGCATTTGTGTGAAATTATTATTGCTATATTTAACTGTATTTACAGTGGATATTTAAAAACGTCTACATACCCATTATAAAATTTAAGATTTCTGTGATGTAAAAAAAATAGAAACCACAATAAATCATGTAATATTTTCACCTTTAATGTGATACAGCTAAACTAACACTTTGTTAAAGCACCTTTTGCTTGTAATACAGCGTTCGGTCTTTGTGGGTAATATTCTACCAACTTGGTAGAAAGGTGTGCCTTGACTTGTCAATTTTATTACACAGTGGGAGGAGGAGGGGCTGCAGCGGGGTGTATTTTGAGTGAAAGGATGTATACGTTGTATTTGCATTCTATCAAAAATAAACACTTTAAAGTTTTCAGTGATTTCATATTTTTTTAACGTTATAATTCAAGCACTTTTTTTAAAAACCACTAGATAAAAAATAGCTATTTTCAAGGTTTTCCAGTACTTAAATTTAAAAAAGCCAAATTCAAGCACTTCAATATGGGGTAAGAATTGTTTCATATTTCTAAATAAATAGATTATGATCCACAAATAAATGTAGTGAGATTCACAAAAATTAAACAACTTCACAAATAAATATAATGAGATTCACAAATATATGTTAGAAGTTTCACAAAAAAATAAAATTCACAAATAAATAAAATGAGATGCAAAAAAAAAAAACCACACAAACACAACTCTGCCTGGCATTCATTTGAGAATGGATCCTGTGAATTAGTGGATCGCTGCACGCATTTGTGGGTTTTGAAACATTTCTAGCGTCAAGAGTGCACACAAATCCACAAATAGTGGATTTGTTCACTCAGAATTTGGACACCACTACAAAATAGCCGACACCCTATATAGTGCACTATCAGGTCAGTTATAGCAGAATTAATGTAAATTTGACACGAAACCCCTGTGATCTAACCCCAAACATCAAGCACTTTATACTAAACCTGTGAGCAACTTCCTCTTCCAAACCAACAGATGGCGCGATCGGTCAATTTACACTAGTCTCCTGAGGGAAGCACAAACTTGCAAAGCAGATCCTGTTTATCCAAGATTTAATACTTAAAAAGCGACTCGCTGTCTTCCGCGATTTTTTTTTTTTTATTGACTCGCGTACACGGAAAAATCTTGCCGGAAGCAGTACGCCATGCGGGTATTTCTCGCCTAATGAGAATTCTGACATACTACCCCTCTGGCGTACTGCTTTTCGCCTACTGTGTAGTAGGATAGTACGCGATTTCGGACGCAGCCCCTGTAAAAACAAACAAACAAACAAAAAAATAACTGTAAGCCAAAAAGTGACGTAAGCCAACAAGTGACGTCATCTTGGTGAATCGAATCTTTTTTTTATCGAAAGAGATTAATTTACTAGCCCTCTATGTAAATTGACTCATTGAATAATTTACTATGTTTTCCCCACTCAAAGCAGATCTACATTTTTTATTATTTAATTTCTGCAGGTGTGCAGCAGTCCTTCAGGAATGATAAAATCCTGCAGGATTTTCCCTTGTGCAGCAAGTGTGCTGGACATTCCTGCATGATTATATTGTGCAGAAGGCTCCATTCTACACCTGATAGGAATATTCTGTAAAGTTTGTCAACGTGTCCTGTAGGATTTCATCATTCCTGCAGGATTCTTACACTGAAACGATGTTTGATTTTTTATTTATTTTTATTTTTTTTTATCAAATGACACTGCTGCAAGAGTTTTATAAAGATTAATACATGGGAGTCGGTTCGTTCGCAAACGACACATCACTCATTCCCAGGCGAAAATTCGCATTTTTTGTGATCTATGTCCAAAACTGCATGCCACCCTAAATTATAGCTCGACATAAAGCTCTTGTTACCTTAACGAAACGTCCTTCACAGATTATTAACATATTCAGATTGGAAAACGGATGTAGTCAATAGTCATTGCGATATATCAGAGTCCGGTAGAGGAAGTGAATCATAAGCAATGCTGGTCCCGCTGTAGTGGTTCGAGGAGACCGCGTTTAGGAATGACAGCTGTGTGTTTGATCGCGGCGCTGACTCTTGCTCTGAAACCAGAACATGTTATCTGTGAGAAATGGACTTCTGTGTCAGTAAACAGCACTTCACTGGAACCCGACCGGAATCTCAGTGCAGTTACAGAGACTTCGTCTGTACTGAACAGCAATGAGGACGAGGTATGCTAGGCACGTGACTGAACTACGGTAAAAAATACGTCATGATAAAAGTATTGTAAAATTTTATAAATAAAACGTATTTTCTCGACGTGTGCTGTCGCCTGATTAGATGGACGAAATTAAGATTTTATGTGCTTAAAAAATCTGCACAGCGTGACGCGATTAACGGTGTTATATAAACTCGCGGATTAGGTATTTTTGAGACTAAAGTTTATGACCATGAGTTTGTTTATTAATGCGTTGTCAAGACTTGACTGTGTCTGTACCTGTGTTACCTGTGTTATCAGTGTGACAAGGTGATGACACTGCCTGCCAGCCAGCGCTGCGAGTTTGTTCTGAACACCACAGACTGCCATGTGGAGGGTGGCTTTATTAATTACCCCTGGATCACTTTTTGCTTGTTTCCTGCTAAACTCTTGCCTCTTGCTATTTTTTTATATGTAAGTACGCCCAAAGTTTGCTAACAAGCATCACACACACGACTGTTGAGAAGTCTAAGTTGAGTATGTGGGAGGGACAGAGTCAAATAAACACAAACCAGAAAGTCCTGTATTCTGTATAGTCCTGAAATGGTTATAATAATGAGCTAATTAAATAATAACTAATTGTTTCTCCCTTCTGTTTGCTTCCCCTTCCAGGTTCTGTGGTTGTTGATTTTGTTCCTGATTCTTGGACTGATTGCATCAGAGTTGTTAGTTTTGTTCTCAACTTTTAAGCAAGGTTATTATGTGCATAGAAGGGTAATCACTGCTTTAAAGAGTGTTGTTGAACAAGGTGTGTTAACATGTGTAGCATAAGGATGATGGACATTTCCATTTATCTTTCACCCTGATGTCCTCGTTACATAAAAAAAAAATAAAAAAAACTGTTGCTGTCATCATAATCTTCCAGCTGAGATTAAACCCATGACCAGTCATTATCTGCTGAACTATGACCCCAGATGGTATTCACACGTTCTCGGGTCTGAGAAAAGAGCATCTACAGTACTTTGCTCTGCAGCAGCTGCTTGATCACTTCTGACCTGTTAACAAAGCAAATAATCATGTATTTCCTCAACTGCTCTAAACTTAAAATGAGCTGAGGTGGTGTTTTTTGTACAGTAGTCACTGATCTGCCTCATGTTCAGTCATGGCTTTTTATCACCTGCAGACAGTCCATCTATCAGAACCCTGTCTTGTGTCCCAGTAGGAAGGGGAAGTTGTGGTTGATGCATTCTGATGAACTGCATGTACACTTTCGCTTAGCAAAGTTGCATTTAAAGGCAAAAAGTTGTTTTTTTTATTCTTAGGGGGTATGGGTGTGTGATGTGAAATGAAAAGGAATGCATTTTTAACTGAATAGTACTATTTCAATGGTGAAAATGAAACTTGACCCTTAACTTGACAGAATAAAAAAAAAAAAGTCTGTAAAGGATACATTCTGCGTTCGACTTAAGGTTGCAACTCGTAATTCTACACTTCCAATCAGTAAAAGCCAAAGAAAACATCCCCTTAACTCCAAGTTCCAACTTGTCAACTTGAGGTAGGATTCTCAAGTATGAGTTCCTTCCCAGTTTACAGAGTGATGTCAAATTAAGTAGCACTTTAATGAGTTCTACTATATACTGTTTAAACAAGTATTTGCTTTAAATCAATCGACAAATAGACATATTTGCTTGTTAAATCTAAAACACTAACTATACAACTCCCTGTTTTGAGGAGGTTAATATACATCACTTATCAAAGTTAGTTGGCTAGTTTGTAGCTATCAAAAAATGAACACTTCGCAAGTTGAAAATATTGAAGTGGAAATTACATCATTTCGTGTTTTTTGGACACGGAGTCCTCCAGAACCAGGGTTAGGATACTGTGCCCTTACACTTGACCACATTAAGATATTTCCTTTTTGTATCAAATTACACTGCTGTAAGAGTTAGAAAAAGAAAAGGCTCATTCTGATTAACTGCATGTGCATAAATGTTGCATGGGTGTGTGAAATATAATGAAAAGGAATGATTTTTATTGAATAGCACTATTGGTTATTTTTAAAGGCTGTTTGAGTATGCATTATAAAAATATGAATTGTTTCATTGTTTTATTTTGTAGTTTTTGTCCCAACCTCTCTGCAATCTCCTCCACTTTGAGGCTGACACATAATGTGGCTGTATCCTTGACCGTGTTGGTACTCAACCATATCCTTGAGATGAGTTATTCAGTTCTCTCTGGTTTTACATAGAGCGTAGTGCAACAGTCAGATAAGAAAATAATATATATCATGTTTGGAGAGTAAAACTTAATTTGATTATTATCTTGAGGAGTATAAGTAGCCATGGTAGTTTTGCACATTCCTGCTCTTACAGAAAACTTTGTAGGGGGAAAACTGAAAATTACATTTCTGGAATGTGAAAAGCTTCATCACTTTTTAAAAAGGTCTTTTAAGCTCTCGAGTCTATATTGTTCTTGAACTTAAACTCAAAGCATAAATGCATTTATAGATCTCATTTGTATTAGTAGTTGTATTAATAATTATTGGGCTGAATTCTGTCAAAACAGATCCAATGCTTTGGGTGTGACACTACTTTTATGCTAGGAACATGTGTGCTTTTCCATAACGGCACTGGTGTGCAGGGTGTGACATTTTTAGCCCTTGGTAATGGGGCTCCGGATGTGTTCAGTGCCATGGCTGCTTTCTCGCGTCCACAGACAGCTGGTCTGGCCATTGGAGCTTTGTTTGGTAAGACTTCAGAATGCATTGTATTGTTATGATCTCAGCATTCTACTTTAAAACATACAGATGTATTAAAAAGGACAATTCTAGGCTGTAAGTAATGGTCATATTTAGCTTACTGTATATTTCTGTCTCTAAGGGGCAGGCATCTTTGTGACCACAGTGGTGGCTGGGAGTGTTGCCCTGGTGAAGCCTTTCACTGTGGCGTCTCGCCCCTTCCTGCGTGATGTCATCTTCTACATGGCAGCTGTCTTCTGGACTTTCAACATTCTTTATAAGAGAGAGATTTTACTGCAAGAAGCCCTAGGTCTGCTTCTCTGATTGTTTTTGTTTCCACATTTCCTCAAAGTAGTTTCTAATGGTTATGTTTAATTACTGCATGGACTTGTGGTATGATGTGGATCCCTCTGTCCCATCCTGCAGGATATCTGGGACTGTACTTGCTGTATGTTATAACTGTGGTGGTGAGTGCATATATTTATAACCGCCAGTCACGCTCCCTCAGTGAACCACTACTGAACTCTACAGAGTTTAGCCAAGGTGAGGAAAGCCTGCTTCATAAATTAATATTTTCTAACTGCTGAATAGTATACACTATATGACCAAAAGTATGTGGACGCCTGACCATCACACTCCTATGCGGGTCTTCCCCAAACCAATGCCACGAAGTTGGAAGCACCCAATTGTCTAGAATGTCTTTGTATACTGCAGCATTAAGATTTCCCTTCACTAGAACTAAAGGGTCCTAAACATGTTCCAGCATGACACTCGAGTGGCCCAAGCCCTGACATCAACCCCACTGACCACCTCTGGGATGAATTGGAACATGGACCATGCACCACACCTTGACATCTTGACATTGACCACTTGACATCAGTGCCAAACCTCACTAATGCTCTTGTGGCTGTATAAGCATAAATCCCCACAACCATGTTCCATAATTTAGGAGAAAGTCTTACCAAAAGAGTGGAGGTTATTATAACAGCAAGTTGTATTGGCAAATGATCAGTAACCTTTATTTAAACGTTGCTTATTTAATCATCGACCCGTATTTAATCGTTGTTTTATTGCAATGTCTGATATTTAAACCTTGGGTTAATGTTAGCAGAGAAATGTCATGCTGGTTTCAAAAAGTGAAGCAAAGCTTTCTTGAGTTGTCCATGTACAATTATCACTTATACAGTATCTATCTATCTATCTATCTATCTCTCTCTCTCTCTCTCTCTCTCTCTCTCTCTCTCTCTCTCTCTCTATATATATATATATATATATATATATATATATATATATATATATATATATATATATATATATATATATATATAACAACATACTGTATATAACAAATAAGATGAGATATCTGTGGGGGTCTTAAGCTCTTCTTAGCATTCATAAAAAAAAGACTTATTAATAGACCGTGGATTTATACAGTGCTGTGAAACAGTATTTGGCTCCTGCTGATTTCCTCTATTTCTGCACATTTCTTACACTAATTGGTTTCCGATTCTCATAAAAAATTTAATATAAGACAAGGAGAACGTGAAACACAAAACACCATTTCTTAATGATCATTTCATTTAAAGGTTATGCAAAACTGGTATCGCTGATGTGAAAAAATAATTCCCCCTAAACTTAACTGTTTATGCCATCTTTAGCCGCAGTGACAACTAAATAGCTTAATAAATGGCTTCCGGTTACGGGAGCTTAGTCTTTCACATAGGGGAATTTTGGTCAACTCTTGTTTGCAGAATTGCGTCAAGTTGAGTGGGTTTTTGTCACTCCTCTATATAGCTTGTATACATTGGAACGAAATAACGTTTCTTCAGGACCATGGTGCAACACAGAACAGTACGCAAGACTACATAACGTGCAAACACACAACAGTGTGAGATGAGTGTAGAACAATAAATACACAGGAAAATAGATACACAGATCATGGAGTGTAAACTGTAAACATGGACTGTAAACAGGAGAACCCAACTGGACCACTCACCTCTGCACATCAACGGGACATCTTTGGAGAGACTCACAGCTCCAAGTTTCTTGGTGTGCACATGACTGAGGACCTCTCCTGGACCCTCACCACCACCTACCTAGTCAAGAAGGCCCAGCAGCATGTCCACTTCCTGCGGAGCCTGAAGAGAGCCAAACTCCCCCCTCCTATCCTCATCTCCTTCTACAGAGGGATGATAGAGAGTGTCCTTACCAGCTGTCTCACTGTGTGGTACGGTAACTGCACAGCCTCCAGCAGTTACAAGACCCTACAGCAAATTGTGAGGACAGCTGAAAAGATCATCTTTGTCTCCCTACCCACCACTGACACCACCTTCAACAACTGCTGCATCTGCAAAGCCACCAGTATTACGGACAACCCCTCTCACCCCTTTCATGGACTTTTCACCCCCCTGCTGTCTGGCAGAAGGTACAGGAGCATCTGTGGCACCATCAGTAGACTCTGCAACACTTTCTTCGCGGAGACAGTCCGATTACTCAACACCCTGCTGCCTCCCAACGCTTACCTGGGCTAGCCGAATACCTAACCCAGTAAAACTCAGTACTACTGCACACTGCACTTTACATAGCATCTGTCACTTTATACTGTGGAACTTGTTTTTGCTAGTATACTTGTGCTGCTACATTACACAATAGCTTACAGTTACAGTCCATGTATTTACTCTCCTGTGTATTTATTGTTTTGTTCTGTGTATTTATTGTTTTGCACTCATCTCAGACTGTTGTGTATTTGAACTTTATGTAGTCTTGCGTAGTGTTCTGTGTTGCGCCATGGTCCTGAAGAAACCTCATTTCATTCCATTGTATACAAGCTATATCAATTTATTTGTATAGCGCTTTTTACAATAGAAATTATATATAGAGGAATGACAATAAAAACCCACTTGACTTGACTAAGGCGGCAGTTACTTTTTCACGCAGGGCCAGTTGGTGTTGGATAACATTTTTCTTTCAATAAATGAAATGATCATTTAAAAATTTTATTTTGTGTTTACTCAGCTTGTCTTTGTCTTGATGTTAATCTGAACAGTTACAGTATCTCACAAAAGTGAGTACACCCCTCACATTTTTGTAAATATTTGATTATATCTTTTCATGTGACAACACTGAAGAAATGACACTTTGCTACAATGTAAAGTAGTGAGTGTACAGCTTGTATAACAGTGTAAATTTGCTGTCCCCTCAAAATAACTCAACACACAGCCATTAATGTCTAAACCGCTGGCAACAAAAGTGAGTACACCCCCAAGTGAAAATTGGGGCCAAAGTGTCAATATTTTGTGTGGCCACCATTATTTTCCAGCACCGCCTTAACCCTCTTGGGCATAGAGTTCACAAGAGCTTCACAGGTTGCCACTGGAGTCCTGTTGCACTCCTCCATGACGACATCCAGAGCTGGTGGGTGTTAGAGACCTTGTGCTCCTCCACCTTCCGTTTGAGGATGCCCCACAGATGCTCAATAGGGTTTAGTCCATCACCTTCACCCTCAGCTTCTTTAGCAAAGCAGTGGTCGGCTTGGAGGTGTGTTTGGGGTCGTTATCATGCTGGAATACTGCCCTGCGGCCCAGTCGCCGAAGGGAGGGGATCATGCTCTGCTTCAGTATGTCACAGTACATGTTGCCATTCATGGTTGCCTCAATGAACTGTAGCTCCCCAGTGCCAGCAGCACTCATGCAGCCCCAGACCATGACACTCCAACCACCATGCTTGACTGTAGGCAAGACACACTTGTCTTTGTACTCCTCACCTGGTTGCCACCACACACGCTTGACACCATCTAAACCAAATAAGTTTATCTTGGTCTCATCAGACCACAGGACATGGTTCCAGTAACCCATGTCCTTAGTCTGCTTGTCTTCAGCAAACTGTTTGCGGGCTTTCTTGTGCATCATCTTTAGAAGAGGCTTCCTTCTGGGACGACAGCCATGCAGACCAATTTGATGCAGTGTGTGGCGTATGGTCTGAGCACTGACAGGCTGACCCCCTACCCCTTCAACCTCTGCAGCAATGCTGGCAGCACTCATACGTCTATTCATTGAGGGAACCATGAATGCCAACATGTACTGTGACATACTGAAGCCGAGCATGATCAGTATGCAGTATACTACCATGATAACGACTCCAAACACACCTCCAAGACGACCACTGCCTTGCTAAAGAAGCTGATGGTGAAGGTGAAGGACTGGCCAAGCATGTCTCCAGACCTAAACTCTATTGAGCATCTGTGGGACATCCTCAAATGGAAGGTGGAAGAGCACAAGGTCTCTAACATCCACCAGCTCCATGATGTCATCATGGAGGAGTGGAACAGGACTCCAGTGGCAACCTGTAAAGCTCTGGTGACTTCCATGCCCAAGAGGGTTAAGGCAGTGCTGGAAAATAATGGTGGCTACACAAAATATTGACACTTGGGCACAATTTGGACATTTTCACTTAGGGGTGTACTCACTTCTTTTGCCAGTGGTTTAGACATTAATGTACACTGTTACACAAGCTGTGCACTCACTACTTTACATTGTAGCAAAGTGTTATTTCTTCAGTGTTGTCACATGAAAAGATGTAATCAAATATTTACAAAAATGTGAGGGGTGTACTCACTTTTGTGAGATACTGTATGTCTGACAAATATAGAAGAAATCAGGAAGGGGCAAATACTTTTTTATGGGTATATGCAACCCATAGGCAAGTAGGCATTAACTCTGACTCTAACGTCAGAGTGGATGAGCCTGGCATAAATCACTTATTGACACTCTTAATGCAAACATAGGCCTAAATCTTGCCAACTTTTGGCCAGGTTTGTCCAGGTGTTGTTAAATTTGCAAATTGCCATGCTTTATGCATCTGATCATTATAAATTTTAAACTATGAGAAAACATGTCTGTGGTTTGCTTCCTCTGCCAGTAATATTCACTTACACTGTACTGAATGTTATCACAATTTTGTGTGCAAGGGAAACTGTGGATAACGTGTGTGTGTGTGTGTGTGTGTGTGTGTGTGTGTGTGTGTATTTGTTTCAGAGGAGGAGTATGAGCCTTTGATCTCCTTCACTGAGTCAACCAGTAGCATTTTCCTGAGAGCTATTAACCCCTTAGATTCAAGGAGCTGGAGGAGGATACACTGGGGATGGAAAGTGCTCAAGATCTGTCAGGTTAAATGTATTCACTTGACTTTAGTTGTTTATTTGTTGATTGAATTATTGCGATGTCTTGTTGAGGTGGTTGTTAGCTGTTTTAGGGGACAGTTATCTATGTTTTTTTTGTCAGGTAGTAGTATAACAGCCCAAGATTGTTAATAAAAGCTGTCTACATCACTCTAGCTGCCATTTGAGGTGGTGTTACTGCTGACAGTTCCAGTTGTGGATACTGATAAGAGGGAACATAATTGGAAACGCCCTCTTAACTGTGTGCACCTTATCACTGGGCCATTGGTATGTGTGCTTACCTTCAACTCAGGAACATGTAAGTGTGTCAACATGGGACCAAATACAGCTAACATTTTTCTTAATTGTGAAGCCTATCACTGTTTCATTTTTGGTCATGCAATATTGATTGTATAGAACTATAACACTCAGCCATCCAGTGAGATATTAACCAGTTAAAGCTTAACTCTGCTCTTTTAGAGACAGTTAGTGTACGTAAATGAATGTAAATTGTAAGTGTTCTCTGAATATCAATAAATACTGACTTCTCTCTGTGTATGTTGCAGATGGTCTGTACCTCATTGAGGGAGAATTTCCTGTGTGGCTGCTCACAGCCTTAGTCGGAGCTTTTCTGTCTGGCATAGTCTACTATTCTACTACTAATGAGCATCGTCCTCTTTACCACTTTGTGAGAATTAATTCCAAAATTGTCTTCTTCAGTCCAACATATACAGAGAAAATACAGTTGAACTTTCAACTGAATTGATTAAAAGTATTGATTAATACTTTTAATCAATTCAGTGAGTCTAAGAAAAGTAATTTTACGTAATTCCCAAACGTATAAATCTTAAATATACAGTTCAACAGAATTTTTATTATGTAATGAAACATTTATTGAAACATATTTATTGAAGGTGACAAACACTTTGTGTTCTTCATAAGCATCTGTGACAATCCTGTAATAGTGATTCACAGTCGGCACTGTGTCAGGAGTCTTATTTGGGATTAGTGGGAAATTTTTATGCATATGCTACCTTCATCAAACATCGTCACTCCCGAACTTGAGGCACAAAAGAAGTATAAATTGTCAAGCAGGGGAGCGATAGAGAGCATGAGTGTAAATTAATGGGAGTGAAAGAGTCCTGACAGACTACTGTAAGAGGAAAAATGATTCATGACTGATAGATTTAGCTTTTTTATTGCTGAATATGTGAAATTTATTTCTTTGTAGTTTGTATTCTGTAATTTGATGGAAAGCAGGTGAATGAGAGATGATAGTTAACTGGTTTATCCTTATTTTGGGATTTGTATCATTAGCTGTTTTGGCTAGAATGCTAACACGATTTTGCATATCCCTGATGTTACTGATACTCTAAACTGTATTTTATTCTAGTTACACTGGCTAGGTGGTGGTTATTGCAAGTTGATTGCTATAACATTTTTCTACCATTGTGGGGGAAATTCTGAAATCGTTCATCCTCCAAGTTTAAAAAGTACACTGTTTTTTGTTGAAGTATGTATTGTATGAACTTGTGTTTGTGTAGTATGGCTCATTAATATGTCACGGTGTGTATGTGCAGCTCTTCGCTTTACTGGGATTCATAGTAAGTGCTTTGTGGATCAACACAGTGGCCTCTGAGGTTGTGAGTGTGTTGCACCTGCTGGGGATCGTCCTTCGTTTGAGTAATACTGTACTGGGACTCACACTTCTTGCATGGGGAAACAGCATCGGAGGTACACAAACACTGGTACCTCACACCTGTAAGACTCACTCAACCATACAGACTTAAGTTTTTAAATGCGCTGCTATTTTTCCCCTTCAATTCAGCAGAGTTCAATTTTATCTTATTTTTAAAATACATATCACAAATTCACTTTAATAACAAATTAGCAGAAATCCAGGTCTAGATACTAAATGATGAGACATTAAAATCCCTTGTCTTGGGTGTTGGTTTACTTTCCACAGATTGCTTTGCTGACATCACTATCGCACGGCAGGGCTACCCCCGCATGGCCATTTCCGCCTGCTTCGGAGGCATCATTTTCAGTATCCTTTTAATATAGAAAACTTTCAGCTGTCACTAGTATTTTTTCATTAGCGACTTGCAAATGTCCATTCATTTTTTTAAGTAGACCTTAGCATCTGTCCACCTCAGACATGCTGTTTGGAGTTGGTCTTGGCTGCCTGCTGCAGATGTTCAAAGTTCATGATTTCGTAATGGTACGTCTGATCCACCATGTCTACAGACAAACGTTTTCGTGTGATTGTGTCTTAAATTTTTTTACTTACCCATCCGTTTTTCTTTCAATTATAGTTCATAGTTATATTAATAGAAAAATTAATTTCATATGGACAGTTATCTTGCTTATTTGGAATTTAATCTGTTAAGAGTACAGTAACGCTACCAAAACTCACATAAAATATTTAACTGTACACATTAAATGAACATTTCGGAAATATCCAGCTTGTCCCATTTGCACACTGATGGCCTATTGTCACAGGTTCAGAAAAACTGAAATACTAGTTATTAGATTTTGTGGCTGATTTTCTCCACCTTTAAATGTTGACAGGGTGCATAATGTCTTGAAAATGTATGTAATCATGCATGAAATTAAATATGAAAAATAGCAACCTAATTCAAATAGAAAACTTAAATGACTGCAGGTATGGCTCACATGTCTCTTGTCTGTGCACAGCTGGAATCAGAGGGTTTGCTGTGTTGGGTGCTGGCAGCAGCGTTGGGTCTCTCTCTGGTCTTCTCATTTGTGCTGGTTCCTCTGCAGTGCTTTCACCTGAGTCGAGCCTATGGCATTTTCCTCCTGCTCTTCTATGCCGCCTTTCTCATTATCGCACTCCTCACAGAGTTTGGAAAGATCCACTTGTAAACCTAGCATATACGATGATTGTGTGTATGCAGGAAGGTTACTGTGGACTTTTCCAACAGTCTTAAAGCAGTACAAAATGTCAAAATCGCATGGTCTTTTTAAGCAGTGTGACTGTTGCATCTGGATGATTTAATTTTATTGTAATAAATATGCCGGGGGGGGGGTGAACATGGTGTTTTATCATTATTAGTTAGATGACCATAGTTACTTGTTTTTTATTTTATTTTTAATCTCTTACTGCAACTGTATTACTACTGACAATAGTTTTTGACAGTTTTATGTAGTTGGGAAAACTGAATACTCATTTACCAATAAATTAATTTTATAAATTGATATAGTCAAATTGAATTTGATTATTTAATAAATTAATTAATACATTTTTATCCAGATTAAATGAGGCCTATTTATTCTGAATAGACCATTTTCAGTTGTGGCTAGAAGGCTTGATGCTTGTCATGGTGGTAACGAGGGGTTAAAACAGTTGTGCAGGTGGTGGAATTCTGACAGTGACTGGGAGAGGAGGTTAATGTTTCAATTAGTTATTGCACCACACAGAAAAAAATATTACAGAATTGTTATTAAAAATTTCATGCCTGCTAACCAGCCCATTGTCTGCATCTCAGGGTTGAGGGCCACTGCTGCAAATCATTTGGGACACATCAATAAGATCGTAACATGGAAGGCAAAATCATTTTTGGAGGGCAGATTTCACTTTTCTAGTGGTTTTCACATAGCTAGCTTTAAATATGTGCTCATGAAATCAGACTACATTATGGTCTGCCAAATGCCATAAATGTAAATGCTTTCATACATTTATTTTGGCAAGTCAATTAAGGTATCTACTTTGTTCTACTCAGAGGTAATTTAAAAACAACTGATTCATAATTCATTCATCAATCAAAAGTTTACTTTTGTACAAGTTGATTGTCTATTTTTTCCCCCATTTTTTATTTATTCAAACACCAAGCGGCAGCATACATATTCACGTATCAACACAAAAAACAATACACATACAGACATTGTGCTTTTACATCATGTGCATATAAAGACAGAAAAAAAGAGAAAGAATAATATCAGTAAATCACAAGCAAAACCTGACATCGGCATCAGTTCATCCACTTACAGTTATAATTGGTTTTGAAGATAATTTATGAAAGGACACCACATGACAGTGAACTTAGACCCAGAGCCCCTTGAACTAAGTCTTATTTTTTCCAAACTGAGGAATTTTAATACATCTCAGGCCCACTGTTTAAACGAAAGGGGGGAAGGATGGTTTACAATTAATCAAAATTAGCTGCCTTGCCACCAGAGAAGTAAAGGCTATACAGTCCAGTTCACTTTTTTGACAAAGTGTTTTTTTCATACACAATACCAAAGATGGCAGTTAAAGGATTTGCACAAACATCTTTACTAAATATTCTAGAATAAGACACAAAAATCTATGACCAAAAAACCCTTCAAATGATTCTGAATGCAGCAGCACGCCTCGTCTTCAACCAGCCCAAGAGAACCCATGTCACATCCTTCTTCATCTCCCTCCACTGGCTTCCTGTAGACACCCACATCAAATTCAAGGCCTTTATGATCACGTACAAGACCTTGTCTGGAACAGTACCCTCCTACCTCAACTCAAAGGCTTACATTCACTCACGCAATCTGCGATCAATCAACGACCGACGCTTAGTAGTACCTACTCAGCGTGGCTCAAGGTCCCGCTCAAGAACCGTCACACTATCTGTCCCTCAGTGGTGGAATGAACTTCCAACCTCAATCTGGACCACAGAATCTCTCACCATCTTTAAAAAAAAAAATAAAAAAAAAAACATCTAAAGGCCCACCTCTTCCGTGAACACCTAACCAACTCATAAATAAAAATAATTTTAAAAAAAACCTTACACTGCACACTTTGCTTCTTCTAGAACTCGGTTAATGGATCTTGTATGGTAGCATTACTTGTATTGTTCTCTGCTTGATATATCGCTTTGCTCGTATTTCCTCATTTGTAAGTCGTTTTGGATAAAAGTGTCTGCTAAATGAATAAATGTAAAATGTAAACAGACATACTGGGATATAACCAAAACATATGGGCTAATGTAGCAGGGGATTGCTTACATCTTGTACAGGTGGAGTCAACAGAATAATATATCTTTGCCAGCTTGGCCTTGGATAGATGAAATCTCTGCATCACTTTGAATTCTAGCACAGATAGAAGTTAAATTGAGATTCTAATTGTGCAAAAGATAAGACGCAACCAACAGCAAAAAGATCTTTAAATGTTAAGATTTTTTCACTTTTTCTTGCCATAGCAGGAATGCCTGGTTATTCAGAGGTGAAAGTGAAAAATGAAAAATTTTTTAATTTGATTGTAATGTAATGTTGAATGTAAATCTTTCTTATTATTAATAGTAGTGTTGGATTTGGATGTGTTTATACCTGGTTAAATAAATTATTAGATTGTTTCTAGTAGATTATGTTAAGTCCTTTTTACCACAAATCTGTGACCAGGTTAGTGCAGGCTAAAATCCAAGTTTAGGTGGAGCATTGGGGCACGCCAACTGAGATTTTAGAGTCCAGGCTAACAACTTGGCGTTAGTTAAGTGTACTTAGAGTGTACAGGCAAATTAAGAAATTTCAGTTTAGGACAATGTAAAGTTGATGGACCAAGTCTAAATAGGATGAAGTCCAAACCTCTGGTTATTGTAATATTCTTCCAGTTAATGTGTACATAGGAAACCATGGCATGATTATATAAAGCTAATTTTACTCAGATATTATTGGTCTATCTCTTTAGATTTCAGTGGTCATGACCTCTGACTAGAATTAACATTACTATAAGTGTTACTGTCTAAGGGGACTAAATAAAGTACTATTTAGGAAAGGGTAAGCATGGGGTGGTCGTCTAAATAGTATTAGTCCATTACCTCTGGCTAATGACAGAGACTGGCGAGTTTGTGACCATGAGATCCACGTACATGGCCGGCGCGAGACTCTGCGACATGGAATCCGAATGAACGAGCACAATTTAAAGTATAGAATAAACTAGAATTAATCAAATGTAAAAGATCAAAAGTACTAAAATACAAATAACTAAGAAATAAATACAACATTGAGGGATTTTACAATTGGAGTCAGATTTAATTTAAGAGAGAGTCAAACATAATTGGAATAACAAATTTAATAATCTAAATGTATTCACATCGCTTCTAAAAGACAGGAACACGCATGAATCCTTCTTCCACGTCATTGGATATCGTCGTTGGACCAGTGAGTGGACCCCTACCAAACCAAGGGTAAAAAGTTTAATGCAGCCGTGGCTTCACTGAACGTTTCTAAAAGACTTTGTCCAATTGAGCCAGAATTTGAACATTTGTATATTCAGGATCTGTGTCCTTGGGTCCTGACGATGTGAAGAAGCCTGTACGCTTGCTGAGAGACACTGGGGCTGCTCAGTCTTTTGTGCTGGAAAAGGTGTTAATCTTCTCTGAAGCTTCTTATGCAGGCAGTGACATTTTAATCCACGGCATTGAACTGGATTTAATTCGTGTGCCTCTCCACACGGTATATTTGGAAACCGAGGGTTTCTCAGGTCTTGTGAAGGTGGCTGTTCATCCAGTTTTGCCAGTCAGTGGGGGAACGTCATTCTAGGGAATGATATAGCTGGAAATAAAGTATTTTCCTTACCTGAAGTAGTGTCAGAACCTGGGAGTGCTAATTCTCAGCCTGGTGACCAGCACTCCTCCGTGTTCCCTGTTTGTGTGTTAACGCGGGACCAACAAAAGGAGTTGGGTGATGTAGTTGATTTATCGTACGTCCTTTCTATTTCGAGAGAAGCCCTTTAAGGAACCTGAAAGTACCTGTGAAGTACCACATGAGGTAGAGGGCCATCTTGTTCCTGAGATGAATCTACCTGTGTCTCGTGACCAGTTAGGGGCTGCTCAGCAATTGGACGCTTCGTTAGCAGTGTTTTGAATCTGTAAATGGTCAATCTGAACCTCGTCAGTAATTATATTTTATTATAGATGGGGTGTTAATGAGGAAATGGTCTCCTCCTACAGTGGGGGAAATAAGTATTGAACATGTCAACATTTTTTTCAGTAACTATATTTCCTATGAGGTTATTCACATGAAATTTGCACCAGACATCAGTATTAACTCAAGAAATCCACAAATATAAAGAAATCCATTCATTAGAGTTCATAAATGAAGTTGTGTATAATAAAATGGAATGACATGGGGAAAAAAGTATTGAACACGCTGACTGAAATTTATCTAATACTTAATGGAGAAGCCTTTGTTTGTTATGACAGCTTCAAGACGCTTCCTGTATGAAGAAATTAATGGGCCGCAGTATTTAGGTGCGATTTTGGCCCATTCTTCTAAACATATTGTGGTTGGATTCAACTCAGGTGATTGATTTGGCCATTCTAACACCTTGATTTTTTTCTCTGAAACCAATTGAGAGTTTCCTTTGCTGTATGCTTTGGATCGTTGTCCTGATGGAAGGTTCACCCACGTCTCATCTTCATCATCCTGGTGGATAGTAACAGTTTCTTCTCAAGAATCACCCAGTAAAGGGCTCCATTCATCGTTCCTTCAATTATATGAGGTCTGCCAGTACCATGCGATTGAAAAACAGCCCCACACCATGATGCTTCCACCTTCAAACTTCACTGTTGGTGTAGTGTTTTTAGGGTGATGTGCAGTGCCATTTCTTCTCCAAACATGGTGTGTAGTATGACAGCCAAAAAGTTAAATTTTGCTCTCATCTGACAGATTACAGTCTCCCAGTATTTCATAGGCTTGTCCAAATGAGTTGTAGTAAACTTTAAACAAGCTTTGACATGCCTTTCTTTAGTAAAGGAGTCTTGCGGGGTGAGCGTGAGCAGTGGAGTGCATTGCCTATTGTTTTCTCTGTGACGATGGTACCTGCTGCCTCCGAGTGGTCCTTGGCTCTTGGGCTACGCTTCTGACTATTCTTCTGACTCCCTGGTCAGAAATGTTGTGAGGAGCTCCTCTGCGTGGCCGGTTGATGACGGAGTGATGTTGCTTCCACTTGTGGATAATGGCCCCAATGGTGCTTACTGGAGGATTCAGAATTTTGAAATACGCCTGTATCCGATTCCATCAATATGTTTTGCAACAATAAGGGTGTGAAGTTCTTGGGAGAGCTCTTTGCTTTTACCCATCATGAGATGTTTCTTGTGTGACACCTTGGTAACGAAAAGCCATTTTATAGACCATCAATTTACTAACCCAGCTGATATTAATTTGCACAGATAGGAGCTATAACTACTTATGAATTTCAGCTGGTTAATTGCCTTACCTTGCCTTGGAGAACTGCTTTTTCTTAGCGTGTTCAATACTTTTTTCCTGTGTCATTTCACTCTATTACACATAACTTTATTTATGGACTTTAATGTTGTGAATTCTTTATATTTCCGGATTTCTTGAGTTAATACTGATCTCTGGTGAAAATTTCATGTGAATAGCCTCATTGGAAATGTATTTACTGAAATTTTTTTTTGACGATTCAACACTTATTTCCCCCAGTGTAGTTCCAATGATGGTTGGTTGGAAGCATTTCAGGTGGTAGTTCCTAGCCCAATGAGAAATCATGTTCTGACATTAGCTCATGATCATCCTTGTTCTGGACATGCTGGGGAACATAAGACTTACCAGCGTACCTTACGTTATTTTTTTGGCCTGGTATGAAAAGTGATGTTGCAAGATACTGCAGGACTGTGGTTCTGGTTCTTGTGGTTAAGGTGGTCAGGTTGTTCCTCCTGCTTCCTTAAAATCCATAGTAGTCAGCACAGACCCGTTTGAACGGATTATTGTCGATTGTGTTGGACCATTGCCTAAAACTTGCTCCAGTAATTGTTACTTGTTAACTATTATGTGCGCTGCCACCCGGTTCCCTGAAGCCATTCCCCAATGCACACTTAAATCAAAAGTAGTGGTCAAAGCCCTCATTAAATTTTGCACTACATTTGGGCTCCCCAAGTGCATACAGACTGATCGTGGGGCCAACTTCACGTCATGACTATTTTCACAAGTAATGCATGAGTTGCGAATTTCCCACCAAGAGTCGCAAGGTGCCTTGGAGCACTTTCACCAAACTTTTAAAACTATGCTGCACACGTTCTGTGTGGAAACGGGGAAGGATTGGGGTGAGGGGGTGCCCCTTTTATTATTTGCTGTATGTGATGCTGCGCAAGAACCTCGTGGCTTTAGCCCACCAGATCTGGTGTTTGGTCATACTGTGAAAGGCCCCCTAAAGGCCCTACAAGAACAGTGGTTGGCTAAGTCTTCTCAACCTTCGTGAACGATTGGGGTTAGCGGCAGGTCTCGCATTGCGCTCCGCCCAGGAGACTATGAAGGAAAGGTATGACCGTAAGGCAGTCTATCGTTCCTTTTGTGTAGGAGCCCTAGTGTTAGCGTTATTGCCTGTGCCAGGATCTTCTCTCCAGACCGTGTGAAGTTAAACAAAATTGAGTACTACTAACTACGTTTCCAGTACGCCTGGTCGTAGACATAAAACCTGCATGTGTCACATCAAACTATTGAAAATGTAAGAAAAAAAAAAAAACATTTTGATAGGGATGCACCGAAATGAAAATTCTTGGCCGAAGCCGAAAATAATGAAAAACTTGGCCGAAGGCCGAAACCGAGCACCTTTGTTTTTCCTATTTATTTTGCCATTTTTTCCCCAGTGCATAAATTAAATAGTCAAAATGTGCTTTTTACTATTTTGTCTTGCTTTTCAAAGAAAAAAATCAATTGCAAAAACTACAATTTCAAAATATTTATTTAACACTGAACATTTTTTTTCATTCCAGCAGGCATAGGCTACCAACAAGGCACAATATAACTTTAAATAAATGAGTAAAATAAAAATATTTTTATGTGGTCATCTTTGAGCCCCCCTTGAATAGCCTATGTTGGGCCTATAACTGACTGCTGAAAGAATGTAACACTCTGTAGCCTACAACAAAAAAGTGCATTAAAAAGTGCATTGACAAGAGTGCAAAAAATGGTTCTATTCGGTTCTATATGGCTAATTACATTGGGGATATATACCGCTCGCGTCCCTGTACACCTCGCGGAGTGTTATAGTAGATATAGTATAGTTTCACACGTTGTTAATGTTATGTTCCTTGATAGATTTAGTTAGTTTAAACTATTGATTAGTTCATTTAGTCCCCGCTGTTTTTCCGCTCCCAGTCCATAGTACTAGTTCATGTTTCTTGTTTTGTGTTGTGACCCTGTTTTCTGTGACCGTGACTTTCATTTCTGCTTTGCCCCGTTTATGCCTGTTTGCCGATCGCCCAATAAACCTTTGCCTGTCTTGACTAAGTTTTTTGGATTACGATTTGGATTTGTCTGCCTGCCCTTAAATAAATACGTCTTTACCTGCTTCCGTACTCTTCTCCCTTACATCTCGCGACATGACAGAATCTTATTGTGCAAGGGTTTAATTTATTGATTGCCCATAAGGGTGCCCAAAATGTAATAGCTGATGCAGTATCATGATACCATCACGAGACCATATACATATACAAATTATATAAACATGTTTTGTGTGTGTATGCATGTATGCATGTTTGAATAAATGCGCAGTGGCAGCTCAGTCTTTAAGAAAGGAAGATTGGTGGTGTATGATTGGTGTACCTTAACAAAACCAGATGTTCGTACCAGATTAAATTTGACCATAAAAAGCAGTAGGAAGGCTTAAGTCTTTGATTTCAACTTTTTATATACCTGGATTAATTTGCAATGACAAAGTGGCATTTAAAACATGGCCATGAAAATCAAAGGGGGTCAAGTTCTGAACAAGTATGTTAATTAATCTAGAAACACATTTACCTCTAACAACCTTCTGTTAGTAAACTCACATGCTGGTATACTGTCAGACTTTTTGGCGTTTCCTGATTAAATTTGGTTAAAGAGTAGAACATCTGACTTGCATAGCTGCCATCACTATACAACATTTATGACTAGAGAGGATGGATAACAGTCATATAGTAGTTTAATCTGGCCAGGCTTGAAGTACTCTTTAAAAACATAAAAAGTTTTCTTGTAGCCACTTTACTGCAATACAGCAAGAAAAGTTGAGGGTTTAAAGCCAAGAGCAAAATGTTTCATTGGACATTCAAGCAATGATGATCCTGCTCTGGTGCTTTTGTGCACATTGTAGTCTCAGACTCATGTTCATGGCCGATAGGGGTACAACCCATTGTGGCTTTCTGCTCACCACACTTATAAAGAGTGGGTACCATTGGGTCAGCTCAAACCAGTCTGGTCATTCTCCTCTAACCTCTCTCCTCAATAAGGTGTTTCCACCAGCAGAACTGCTACTTACTGGACGTTTTTTGTTTTCTGCACCATTCTGTGTACGCTAGAGAGACTGCTGTGTGTGAAAATCCCAAGAAATCAACAGTTTCTAAAATACTCAAACAAAACTTCCAGCACCATGCCACACTCACAGACATCATATCTTTCCACATTCTAATGATCATTAACCCAAACTCTTGTCATATCTGCATGATTTTATACATTGTGCTGTTGCCACATGATTGTCTGATTGGATAATTGCATGAAAGGCGGGTGTACAGGTGTTCCTAATAAAGTGTCCAGCCACTTTATGGTATATAAACCATAAAAGTGTTTTCACCCAACATAAGCATATGCTGAGGCAGGAATAGAAAATCTATACAACAGACACAAAATGGCATACATTTGGTAATTATTTTAGATCACACAATCATTCCAATATAAAAATTAAACAATTAAGAAAAATAAAGTCACACATTTCAGTTCTTCTTTTGAGACATGGAAACAAACAATAGACTCAAGTAATGCTCTCTATTGCTAGTTTGAAACATAATGATGCCAGAGCCATCTGTGGCCGGGAGCTGGGAATTGGCTGTGCTCTCAGGAAGGGAGGGGTGGCATAATCTCTCTCCCACAAGAATCACAGTGACACTACCCAATTGTGGGCACCTGTGAGCTCGTGTGCGGAAGTGGGAGGACCACATTTTCCTCCGAGTGTGTCACGCCACCTCTGACATTGCAGGAGCATCAGTTTGAAAATAAATAGTCAGTTGGCTTCACAAGCCTTGAAGGAAGCATGTGATAGCCTTCACCCTCTCTGGTTGGTAGCTGTTGTGTGATAGGGGAGAGCTGGCTAGAGGGTGGGAACTGGCCAAGATTAGGGAGAAAATTGGGGTGGAAGAGTGTCCTTTCTTCAAAAAACAAAAACAAAAAAAACAATATAAAAGAAAGATCACACTTTTCATATCAAAATAAAATGTCAGGATGAAACAGGATCCCTCGCAGCCCAGTTGGGTGTATAGTTGATAGTACCTGCTGTTGTGTGTGTGTGTGTGACTGGTCTTTTATAGGCTCTCACTATCCGATGACTCTGCGTTGCAGAGGAGCTGGTATGAATGTCAGGAGTGATCATCCCTCTGATTGATAATGTGGCTGTAACCAAAGACCGGCTCGCTTTGACGGCACAACACAACAAACAACACTACAACGAGGACCAGAAGAACAAAGCCACAGACAACCAGCCCAACAATCACATCTACATCAACATACAGAAGACAAAATCAAGAACAATTACTGATCTCATATGACAGTGAACGCTAGTCATAGTATGGCAGTGACCAGCTGAATACTAAAGAGTGTGCGTGTGAGAAATTTGTATTTGTTTATACCTTTGTCATTTGCAGATGAGCTGATCTGGCAATCCTTTTGCCAATCTGTCGGAATGACTGACTGTGTGAGTCCAATGAAGTCCTGCAGGGGGCAGGGCTGGGCACAGCCAGGTAAAGTTAAAGAGTACGGCTCAGCCACAGAGCTGTCATTGCGGTAAAACATTGCCACAGAGAATGATCTGAGGGAGAAAGCCAGACAGCATAAATGTATAGTAACCCTTACTAGGTTAATAAGTAGTGCTTCAGTTTCAGTGAGTTTAGCAAGTATACAAAACAAATAAAAATATGTGCACTTGTATACAGAAAATGTGCATTTGTAGCTGAAACACTCAATGGCTACTTTAATAGTACACCTGTACACCTACGCATTCATGCAATCATCATATCGGTTAATTATATGGCATCAGTGCAATGCATACAACCTTGCATTTACAGGCCAAAAGATTGAGCTAATGTTCACATCAAACTTCAGAATGCAGAGAAATGTGATCTCAGGGACTTTGACTGTGACATCGTTGTTGGGATTTTCACCTTGTGCCCGATGCTCCCTGGGATACGCTCCAGGTTCTCCGCGAACCTAAAGAATAAGCGCAATAGAAGATGTATGGATGGATCCAGTAATAAGCAGCTCTGTGGGCGGAGACACCCAAAGCCATGGTCAAAGTCTCTAAGATCACGGTTTTGATGTGAACATTACCTGAAGATCTTAACCTGTATATTCATGATTTTATCCATTGCACTGCTGCCACATGATGGCTGACTGGATAACTGCATGAATGACAAGGGGTACAGATGTTTCCATTAATGTGTTTAATGAGTGTAAGTGTGTGTGTTTGGTGAAAGTTTGCATCACCCATTTTCATTCTGATGCAGTTCAAATATTTGGCAGGAAGCATATGGTGGCTGTAATCCATTATACACATTAAGCGCCTCCTGAAGAGCTACAATGGTCGTGTCATGCTGAAGAAAGAAATAAACACACAACAATAAATACTGTCATAGTGTATGTCACATGTTAATCATAAATGATGCAGGATTGTGAACTTGTTAGCAATTTTAAAATGTTCTCAGCAAGTATGTGGTTGTTTTGCAAATTGTTTGCAATGGTTACAAACTGTACTATATTTAATCTTTTCACCAGGTAGGTAAAATGTTTTACATAATTTTATTACATGCCCAATAACCAAATGCAATTTGGTTATTGAGCAGTATGATTCATACTGATCAGAACCTCATTGAGTAATTTAGCTATGTACAGTGTTGGTACTGACAAGTTGCTTTCTTGGCATGACACTGACAACTGAATTGACAAGTCTTGTATTACAAACTGTGTGAATAAATGGAAATAAAGGGAAACAGAAAAAAAAAGTCACAGACTCACTGCAGAATACATGATCATCTTCAGCTGCTGATTTGAGTTTAAAGTGGTAGCATCCGACAGGTTCTTAATAATCTGATCCAGCAAGAGACCTAAGAGAAAGAGTACTACATGAACGGCAACTGTCCAAAATCTTGACTGAGATGTAGCTTGTAAAAGGACTAGAAAGATTTATTTTAATATTTAATTTTACATTATATTGTACAGATGTACAGTTCCTACAAACTAGGAACTACAGTGTCACTGATGCAAAGTACCATTCTTACATAGCATGCTTGATTCATTGCTCATCTTCATCTTCACAAACTTGCTGCACAATCCCCTCCAAAAGTATTGAAACAGCAAGGCCAATTCTACTGTTTTTGCTTTAGAGGCAATGCACTGACGTCACTAACTCACTGCAACATGCACCCTCATTTGGACTGAGTGGCAAAACATCCTGCAACATGCTGCCTTTGATAATCTGCCTTTGATAATCCTTTGATTATCTGCTTAATGAAAGTTAATTAGACTTGACAGTGATCCTTACAACTTAACAACAACAAAGAACCGGTGGTCCATGGACACGACAATATTCAACATATTTTTTGTAGAAACCTTTAAAGGTAACTGGATAACTGTTAGCTGTTACAGACAAGAAGATTATACAGAGTACAGCGGTGTAAACTGAATATGTTTAAGAACTCTTTTGTGTCTGTATCAGTCAGAATTTTAAACAGTAGCCTATCTATCTAAACTTGCTTTGTGGAGTACCCACTTGTAAGGAAAACGTTTCAGTGCCTGGATGCCAGTTGTTTCTGCGAATTACAGCGATCCATTCACTTCTCTTTTCTGTTGCTTTCAGAAGTCTGTAAAAAGATATCTGATTTCTTGTTGAAAGAATATGTACAACAGCTCTTTCCCATTTTAGATGTGTTTTTTGTGGCACTCAAGCTGAACACTAATGCTGCCACTCAGTCTTTCTGCCACTCAGTGGGTGTAACCGCAGTGACTTCTGCCTATTGTGACTTCATGTGCATACCCTCTATACATTGAAGAGTTTTAAGGTTTTCCCAAGCTTTTCAGAGGGCTTAGGTGCTGCCTGGGTTCCAGGGGCATGGTGGTTGGGGGGTTTTGAAACGATTCAAAGGATATGTTAAGTAATTTTAAGATTTTTTGCATGTTGTTTTTGACCATTATCCTTACCATATTTGTAAAGGAAAGCTGGCAACATGCCAAAAGTCTATTTATTTCAAGTAACATGTTTGAGATTTAACATGAATCACCAACCATGTTACACACACACACACATATATATACATATATATATATATATATATATATATATATATATATATATATATATATATATATATATATATATATATATATATGTGTATATGTATGTATATATATATATATATGTATATGTATGTATATATATATATATATATATATATATATATATATATATATATATATATATATATAATTATTTTTGTAAAAAAAAGTTGTACTATAATTTGTGAATACAGTGGTGCTTGAAAGTTTGTGCATAAATATGACCAGAGGGTCTTCATGTTGGTTTATCCTTTTTAACAAATGCAGTCTCCACAGGCAAAACCCAGGGCTCAAACCAAGAGTAGACATTCAGAGCCATTAATTCTTTGAACAATATATTTAACAGGGCACACCTGGACAGCAAGAAACACCAATCAGTCACATGTGCCAATATTTTCGAGCACTTGAAAAAAAAAAATGGGTGGGTTCAAACAAAAGATGTTAGTTGTTTAACACATCTAGATGTAAATATGAGGAGATGAAAGCTGAAATTCTGATCTGTCGTCTCATATTCATCTTTTGATCTCAAACCCAAATGACTTCAATGTATAGTGAAAACAATAAAATCGGCTTGCTGTTCCAATACTTTTGGAAGGGACTGTATGTAGGCTTCCTCAGAGATCAATCATCTCACACATCTTTGGAAAACCATGACACCACAATGTCCACACTACTTTAGATTTCTGGGCTGAAGTTCACATACTCACATAATAAAAACAAGTAAAATAGGATAAAATAAAGTAAATTACATAATAATATTAAATAAAAAAATTCAATGTAATTCAAGCATTACAATTTCAAACGTGGTGGAGACAAAACTGCGCATATTAAAAAGTGGGGGGGCCAAGATTAAATTACATCTATGCCAGGGGTGTCCAATCTTATCTGGAAAGGGCCGGTGCGGTGCAGGTTTTCATTCCGACCAAGCAGAAGCCACACACGAGTCTACTTCAAGCCAAGATCAACTGATTAAACAGGTGGAATCAGGCGTGGATCCTGATTGATTGGAATGAAAACCTGCACTCACACCGGATAAAATTGGACACCCGTGATCTATTCCATACATACCAAACACTGGTATCTCAACTTTAATTTCCTCCAATGCATGTGTATTTGCCTTTCTGTTTATGATCAGAACTTATGGAATAGTCTCATTAGTAAATATTTATATGAAGCTCTAATATTTTTAAATAATGAAAATGTCAACGTCTGACCTCCCTGTAGCCGACACTTCTCCTCTCTTTTATAGATGCCAAACAAGAGCTGGAAGCCAAAGTTCTTCAGCAGCTTCAGTGTATCCATCACGTCTGGAGTCACCCAGGCTGGAGGGGGCAGGCCATGCTTCTGCTGCGTGTGGAAAAGTGAGAGAGTGTGAGAAGAGAGAGAAAGCTAACCCTAACAGCCACCTCATTTACAACCAGGTCCATAAATATTTGGACACTGACAGAAGTATTGTTATTTTGGCTGTTTACTGCAGTATATCAGAAATTAAATAAAATAATGAATATGGATAAATAGTGAAGGAATTACAGCACTTTGGTGTAAGTTCTCTTTATAACTATATGGCCAAATTTCTACACAATCAGCCATAACATTGAAACCATTGACCAGTGACGTGAATAACATTGATTACAATGGCACCTGTCAAGAGGTGGGATACATTAGGCAGAAAGTGAACAGTCAATTCTCAAAGTCGACGTGTTGGAATCAGGACAAATGAGCAAGCGTAAGGATCTGAGCGACTTTGACAAGGGCCAAACTGTGGTGGCTAGATGACCGTGACAGGGCATCTCCAAAACTGCAGGTCTTCTGGGGTGTTCCCGGTATGCAGTGGTTAGTACTTACCAAAAGTGTTCCACAGAAGGACAACTGGTGAACCGGCCACAGGGTCATGAGCGCTCAAGGCTCACCGATGCACATGGGGAGCAAAGGCTAGCCAATCTGGTTCGATCACACAGAAGCACTACTATAGCACAAACTGCAGAAATAATTAATCCGGACGATGACAGAAAGGTGTGAGAGCACACAGTGCATCGCAGCTTGCTACATATAGGGCCACTTAGCCGCAGACTGATCAGAGTGCACATGCTGAGCCCTGTCCGCCACCAAAAGCGCCTAAAATAGGCATGTGTGCATCAGAACTGGACCAATTGAGGAAGGTGGTCTGGGCTGATGAATCACGTTTTATTGAATGACAGGGTGAGAGTCTGTCACTTACCTGGGGAAGAGATCAAGATGGGAAGAAGGCAAACGGGCAGAGGCAGTGAGATAGTTATACTGGATTTGAGAGAGGGCAGTGGTAGCTCAGTGGTTAAGGTGTTGGTCTACTGCTCAGAAGGTCATGAGTTCAAACCCCAGCACTTCCAAGCTACCATACAGAAACTGGACTGGACATGGCTGAAATGCTTTGGTCACAATGCACTCAGTGATGAGAGAACAGAACAGGCACTAAACATTTTCTGCTCCATTGTAAGCCTTTTCTCACACAGCTGGCACAGAAAATGGGAGCTTGCCAAATCTCAGAGGGAGCTAGGTCTACCTCAACAGACCCTAATAACGGTATGATGGCAAAATATTTAGGCTATTATTTGGGGGTATTTATACAGACTTGTGTAGTAAAATCTTATTGTGTGCTTACGCGATCATAAGGCCATTCTATACATTTATAGAATGCTTATGTTGTATTTAGAAATGAATGAATAAATAAATATATACATAATAATAAATAATATATAAATATAAAATAAATATGCATAAAATGTTTGTATTAACATAACAGTGGGCTACAAGGCTTGTCAGTTTCATAGGGGATAGTCTAAAGCAATGCAAGGCACACAACAGCTAGACAATATGCAGTTATAGCAAGAACAGATTTGCTTGGAAAATATTTAGTAGCCTAATTTAATTTATTAATATTAACAAGACTATGCAATTCACTGGGGTTCGAAGTAAATGATGGAGGAGAGGATTCGGGAGCAGAGAAGAGCAATAAGCAGTGTCCTTGCTCATGACCGAAAAGCGAATGTTGCTCTAACTTGCAAGTCAAAGATGTGCTCCAGTCAATTAGCCCAGCATTAAAGCCGGTCAGTGACTTCACTGACATTATGTCAATAGAGGAATATGTCAAGGTCTTGTCACTTCTTCCACTGCTACAGATGCTAAAGAGAGCTGCATCAGAAAATGACACCAATCTAACACAATCCATGAAAGAGAAGATGGTGGCAAAATTGGATCTTATGTACAGGAGTGACAAAACTAAATAAATTATGTGGCTTTCAACCTTCACTGATCCATACTATCAGGCAGATTATGACACGGCAGTGGACGACACCAATACTCTCATAATCCAGAAACGACTGAACTCCGTTTTTGCCCAGTGTCTATCTGATAGTGGAGTCATAAACAGTGATGTAAATTGATGCTAGAGAGGTATGTAATTCCTGTGGTGTTGTCCTTGGCTCTTTTGTGACTTCCTGGATGAGTAGATGCTGTGCTCTTGGAGGAATTTTGGAAGGTCGGACACGGCACTACTCAGAAGGTTCATTACTGTGCCGAGTTTTTCCATTTGGAGAGAACGGCTCTCACTGTGGTTCTTTGGAGTCCCAGAGCCTAATGAAATAGCTTTGTAACTTTACCAGACTGATGTATTTCAATCACCTTCTTCCTCATCATTTCTTTGGCGTAGTCCGTTACTGGGGTAAGACCTTTTAACCAACACCGTGCTGTTGAAAAAGTTCTATTTAAGTGATTGTACAGGGTTTGCAGTAATCAGGTCTGGTTGTGTCTAGTCCAGCTGAACCCCATTAACAATGCACTTTCATAGATTTGGGGAATTAGTAACTACGGGGGCAAATACATTTTCACACAGGCCCGTTGGTATTAGATAACTTTTTTGCTTCAATAAATAACCTGATCATTTAAAAACTCTATTTTGTGTTTACTCAGGTTGCTTTTGTTTTATCTTAGATTTGGTTTTAATTTCTGAAACATTTTAGTATGAGATATACACAAACACAGAAGAAATCAGAGGACTGTAAGGACAAATTAACTACTCCTTTTTAGAAGTGTGACACTGTTACATGTAAATTTAAAATAATGCATACTCTGTTCAGTTGGTACAATGTTTTCAGCTATTTAAGCTTGTGGAACAGTTTAAAGAGAGAGCCTTTGTAATTTTTTACAAACATTACATGCTAACATTAAACAATGAACCAAAAAACCAAAAGGTATGACAACATGCAGAACAAAACCAAACTAGCATGGGATTTGGCATCAACTCTAGGCTAACTACATTTACTCACATTACTGACACAGTTATTGGTGCAATTTTTACAAATTTAGCAGCTTTTGTAGAATTATCTTTAGTGATGATGCCTAATGCTCTCACAGAACCTCACCTCACAGAAAAGTGTGTCATGGACACTCCAAATCGTCTCAATGGAAGTTGACTTCAGCCCAGCTTTATTCCGCACCATCTCCAGGAAATCCTGCTCATTAAAAAGCACAACATTCACTATATTGACAAAGTACAATACTGCAATTCAATACCACCATCTCTTCCACACTCTCAACATATATTTAAGAAAGAAAGCTGCTCAATTGACATATTCAGTTCACCATGTCACGGGGGCATATTTTTCAGCAGGACTTAAGGTGCTTTCACATTGAGCACGAAACGATAAAGCAAATGAAATCGCAGACTAAAAAGGTATGTTCACACAGAGCAACTCACAGCGACAATGCAACAGGAGACCATTAATTTGCAATGATGGCTGGCGACTTCTGGCGACATGAGCGACAGCAACCATTGGCGACTGGATGTGGGCGGGTCCAGCGACTTAGAAAGTTGTGAAAAGTTAAACTTCATGCAAATCTGGAGCGACTTGGTACAGCGACTACCAATGGGAGTGAAGACAATAGAGCGCACTTCATCCCTGGCCACCCCTGCTCACAAGCAGAAGCAGCACCAATGTGGCAGTGGCCAACTGGCTTATCTTAGCATAGCTTACCTTAAGATTTTAGCAGGTTTAAAGCAAATAAATAAATGATAATGAAACACTCACTTTTTGTTGCAATCGAGCAAAATACCAGTATAGCTCCAATCTTGGGTAAAGTGTCCGGCTTGTTGTTGCTTCAGGGCCTGGGAATGAGCAGCACAAAGCCGAGCACTTCACCCAGGAAACACGGAGGCCAAGGCCGAATAGCTGTGGTCTGGCTCCCAGTCACCATCAAACAGACATTGAATGACATCCTGATGGTGACACTGACGGAGATAGGAGCTACACTGGGATTTTGCTCAATTGTAACAAACAATGAGTGTGTTTTCATTATTATTATTTTGCTTTAAAAGCACCAAGGCCATAAGCTAAGCTAAGCTAATTGGCGCTTGTGATTTTGTGGATGGCCGAGCACACACTGCTTCTCCTTCCTCTCCTAGGATATGATGTGTATATATACACTGGTGAAGTTATAATGTCCTCTCCCTCCAGAATACTTAACTTTAGCAGCAAGAAAATTGGTTTGTTGTCAAAAGTGGAAAGTTAGTTGCGCCACCTATGTTACTATGGCAACCAGTAGTAGGAACACCTATTGGCAACTTTATAGTACAGCGACTGGCGACTTGCAGCGATAAAAATCGCTGTGTGAACGTAGCAGAGCTGTGCTTTCACACCGAACGTGAACCGATTGATCATCTTCAGCTAATTCACACCTGCACGATAGATGGCAGTGACTGAGAATGCATTTTACGCCTGCACACTAGGTGGCGCAACCCACTATTTAGCTGATCTGCCTATCATCTATGACCACTGAGAAGAAGAATCACAAATGTTGGCGCATAGCACCACAACACAAACTGTTAAGAAGCACAGAAACTAACTTTTTTATTTTATGTGTATTCTACCCAGAAAGGGAGTTTTTGTGTTTTTTGAACAGCGCCATCAAGCTGTTTTAGTATGAATGAAATAACGTGAAATATAATGCAGTAACACAGTAGTGGGACAAAACCCGAGTTTAATGCCTATAGCCAGCCCACTTTTTTTCGTGGTGGAAGAACTTTTGATAAATGAAATGACAGTTCAGTTCTTCCTATCCCGTTATATTTATTACTGACATGTTTCAACAAGAATATAAAGATAAATAAACGACACACTGCGTATTGTTGTATGCTACAAAAAGTCCAATTGGAACATCATGGAAAAAAATGTTTGCATTCAAACAAATATGAAGTATTTCAGTAAGAAATATACTCTTTTGGCAGCTACCTCACGCCACGGCATGTGGCGACAGTTTGTTTACATCTCCATGGTACACGCATTTGTGTGTGTGAGTGAGAGAGAGGGAGTGAGAGAGACTGCATGCACACTGAGCCAAGTGAAATTGGTAAAATTGAAAAAAAATAAGGCCAATTGGATGGAAACAGGCGGGAGACAGCAAATATCGCAATTTTTTTTTTTACATACTTTCACTTTGGCGATAACAGAAATGTGCAAAAAGTGGATGAAAACTTGGCAAATAATAACAAGATCTCAACATCCGTTCTCTTCTCTCTTCTGGAATACTCTTCAATGTTTACACTGGTTTTCAAAACAGCTTTCTGTGCTATAGCGCCACCAATCTCGCCCTTTTGTGCAACAGCAGCATCCCTGGGCACACAACCTAAAGCTCAAGGCTAACTGGACGGCCTGTTTCTTTGCGGAAGGCCAGGGGGGGGGGGATAAATAAATCGACACACTCGTCGAAAAAGAAGTGTCACTTTGCTGCGCCGCAAACAATTGCTCCCGGTGTGAATAGCTCCATATCTATTGATCTATGGTTTCAATTCAAGAGCGTCATCACCTCAAACATTCGCATTGCTTTATCATGATCAGTGAGAAAGGACTGTCGAGCAATATTAACAGAAGTAGACAAATAAAACCCCTATTCACATGTGTATAAATTAGGTCAGTGTGGAAGAATAAAATTAATATTTTCTTTTATATACTGTGGTGCTTGAAAGTTTGGGGACCCTCTAGAATTTTCTATATATGCATAAATGTCCTAAAACAACATCAGATTTTTTGATGTCCTAAGTCTAAGTCCTAAAAGTAGACAGAGATCCCAATTAAACAATTAACTGCTAGGATTAGCAGTTAAGTTGAAGGTGAAATTAGAGACAGGTGTTTACAATCAATGGGAATGCAAACAGGTGTGGGTGAACACCTTGCTTTATTTAAAGATCAGGGATCTATTAAAGTCAAATCTTCACAACATATGTTTGTGGAAGTGTATCATGGCACAAACAAAGGAGATTTCTGAGGACAACAGAAAAAGAGTTGGAAGAGACTCCACCAATCCACAGTTAGACAGTTTGTGTACAAATTGAGGAAATTCAAGACCACTTTTAAAGAAATTTCTTTTCTAAAGGAAAATGTCAGGACATCTATCTGTGAACTGAATCTAAAGAGAAAGTGGGTCATGCAGCAAAACAATGGGCCTGAGCACACAAGTCGTTCTACCAAAGAACGGTTAAAAAAGAGTAAAGTTAATGTTTTGGAATGGCCAAGTCAAAGTCCTGACCTTAATCCAATGGTGTGTAAGAATCTGAAGCAAGCAGTTCATGTGAGGAAACCCACCAACATCCCAGAGTTGAAGCCAAAGTTCAAGCCGATTATTATGTCGAGATCACAAGAAAATTAAGTTGTGATCATGAGAAAACAAGAAAGAAAAATATTAATGCATGGCTTCCGTACTAATGATCTAATCTCTGTAAATTAAATTTGCAGGCACAAAATTAGAGAAATCAGTTTCAGAATTGTTCCATTTTGTAAATGTAAAATAGCTCATTTTGACAGAATGCAGGTGTTAAAGGGAATATTGTTTTGAGTAGGTAAAGTGGAGAGAGTCAGACTCACTTTGTAAGTCTTGGTGATATTGAGGACGATCTCTGTTCTTTCTGTCTCCTTCATGAGCAATTGGTAACGTGGGCAGTTTGCTATAGGAAATGACAGCAGCTGTGGGGAAAAACATGTCACACAGTCATTAGTTTTAATTATTAGTTTCCATTCCAAATAACCTGAGCATTATTAATTGCATTATTGCATTAATAAGTTAGGGAAACTTTGTAAAAATTTCAAATGGGTACTTGATCTAACTTCTTACATTTTTTAAAATCTCAATATTTAGGGACTGGTGAACTATATGCAGTGTAGATACATTGGGTGAGGTGCATATTCCTACCTTCTCCTCGTCCTGGGAGACTGTGTGTATTGGTATAGGCTGCCAGTCCAAACCAGGATGAAAAACCTGTGAGCCTTTGGGTGGGTAAAGACCAGCAAGATTTGAGGCAGCACTCATCAGAGTGCGATCATAATCTGTGCTTCGTACAGCAATCTGTGCCACAGGAAACAGATTGAGAATGGCAATCAGCACTTAAATACCGAATTTAAATGAAGGTCACACAGGTACAGAACAGTGTCAAGGAATAGTGCCTCTCAGCAGATTCCACCCCAAACTGTGTTCCTTAAATTGGCAGAATTATCAAATGGACAATTTATCCCAGTCTTATAATACCACCTAAAGTGACATTCACACAGTTATAATATGGGAGCAGCAGTGCGACATCAAGAACCATCCCTGAACAAAGGGCTATGTGACCATAATTAGCATTCAGAAAGACATCTGTTTCAATAATCCCATCACCTCACCATTTGGGGTCACACCTGTAGTGTGAGAAAGGAAAGAGATCACATCAAATGCGATCCTTAATTTACATTTAGAATGAAAATTCATTTATATTACATACAGAAAACCTGGTTTGAAACACAGTATAAAATGTCAGTGCTGATATTGTTCAGGTTTCACTTTGACTCTGTGACAGATATCGTTCCAATAGTTTTAGGGAGAGATGGATGGATAGATAGATAGAGAAGCAGTTTTAAGTTTGAAATAGTTTTAAAAGCTCAAACTTTGAAGGTTTTAAGTCTCTCAATTGCTGTGTGGTTGCTAAGGCTTTCTATGTGCCTGCAGGGGCAAAAGCACACAGTTAATAAAACTAATCTAGACTCAGTGACCACTCATTGCTTTTTATTAAATGGACACTAAAGGGGGAAACAAATCTGTGATATCCATGAGAGCAGAATATTTTTGTGAATTTTTTAACAACGGATCAAAAGGTTAATCAATAAAGACCATTTTCACAGCCTTCTTTGCTCATATTTAACAAGGGTACCAATATTAGTGGAGGGTGCTGTATGACAGCAAATTATATTGGGGGTCGATTTCATGAATAAAGTCTGCCTGGTGAAACAGGCCAATCACTTGAAAGGAAAAGACACTGCATGCGTACTTATTAGTTGTGAAAAGAAAAAAACTACTCAAAAAATGATAGAAGATCTGAAAATCAATCAAATCAGTCTTGAAAGAAAACTGCATTGATTTACAAGTCTTGATTGTCTTGAACCTTAAAGGCAAACAGTTTTTGAAAAAAAAGGCCCACTTTGAGTTCATTATATTAATTACCACAGACCTCAAAGCGATTATAGTCTTCACCCAGGAAACCAGTATAGCGTTTTCTCAGAAACTGGCCCAGCTCCAAGTGCTGCTGCATACCTTCCTGTACATTCACACAAGACAAACAGGTTTCCAAGCACATGCAGTATCATTACTTTATTAGTAATGGTTTTGCAGTAATTCTAAACAATAGGCAGAATACTGGGGTCTGTTCAATGGTCTCTGCTCTCAAAAGATTGGTACAGTGCTGTGAAAAAGTATTTGCTCCACCCTAATTTCTTCATTTTTTCTTATTACTTTAAGCCCAGGGTAAAGCAAAGAAAACCAAAACACTTACCAGGAGTTGCAAAAATAAATAATGTGGTCAAAATTATATCTAACGTATATTTTTTAATGGAAAATACACTACACAGCTTGTTATATTCTGTGAGGGTGAGGGGGTTAGCAGAAAGCGGCAATCAGGTGACATGCTGGTTGTCGGAGAAAGATGTGTATGACCCACAGGATGTCGTATATAAAGATTTAAATGCAAAAAAGACATGGGAGGCAGTTTATTCGGCTGTTTGTGTGGATGGTAAGTTTTCATTTAAAATGTTTGTGATGCTACTTTTTCACGTAAGAGAAGTACCATGGTTAAATGTTGTGCCACTTGCTTGAGCAATGTAATCTATATGGAAGTAATGAATGGACTATTACGTTGTTTATATTTATTGTGTATAAACATGAATACGTCTGTGAAAGATTATATTAGGCTGTACTGTGTTGCTCTAAACTTCATTCAAAGTCCTCACCCACCACCTTCATGTCCTGTTCTGAATGTCTTCCGCCACGGATCAGCTGTGCACTGCAAATGTGTCTTATGTGAGAGCACAATGGTGCGTGCTGCTTCTGTACCGTATACGTATTGCAATAAGCACCGCATATGCACTGCAAATGGAGTTTGTGTGAACCAGACTTTACTCCTATGCTATGGATCATTGTCTTGCTGCACAATCCAGCTCCACTTGAGTTTCAACTTACAGACTGAAGACCAGACAGTCTCCTTTCAAGCGTGTGCCAATCCTGGATCATAAACAGCCTATCATATGCCTTAATAAAGGAGCGTGCTATGAGTGACAAGCAAACAGCCGATAACAAGCTGTGCATCTGTGGGGTTCGGTTGCACCATTGCCATGTGACATCAGAGCACACAAGCACATGCGAAAATGCCGAGGAGATTGTGAATAAAAAAAAAAAAAAAGGTCAGTTCACCAGTGTGGCAGTTTTTTGGGTTTCTTTTCATCTAACCAACATCAGAACACCATTGTGTGTAAAAAAAAAACAGCCCTGGCCAAGTACAGAGAAACAAGCTGTGAGAGACTTGTAGTGCACATGTGCAGTGCTCCACACATATACAGTGTGCGTCTCTCTGAACAGTGAGCGAGGAAGAAAGGTGACATTTTTCCGCTTTTTGTGCTTTCTGTTAAAATATCGGCCCTGGGGAGGACAGTGAGTGTCATCAGAGCAGGAGCTGAACTCATCAGACTCAGCACAGTGTTCTCCAGAAGTAAGTGTTAAAATGGAAGATTTATATGAGGCTAGGCTAACTATGCTAACAGGCTGAGCAGAGCACCAGGAGTCACATTCTGCGCTACAATGCGATGTTGATCTCCCTTAAAGTTTGCCTTGATTGTTCTACGTTTATACTTTTACATTGCACACATTTTGTAACATTTTATTTATTAAGTTTAAGAGCTCAAGTTTCTTTAACACTTGTTTATTTAATCTTCATATAAGCTGAAAGAAGATATTTGTTTAAATTAAGTTTTGTTTTTGACGGTTAAAATTAGAGATGCACCAATGTATCGGCCGTTAAAGGCAATTTTTTACGCTGCCACTGGCCTATAGTTTAAAAACATCCGATGTTCAGGGGTGATTATATCCTGTCAATCAAAAGAGGGTGGGAAAACACACTGAATTCATGCTGTGTATAAAGGTGTCATGTGTGGAATGACAACAAAACTGCAGTCTGTAATCTCTGTACTGCTAAAATTTTATACTGGAAGTTAGCAGCAGTGAAATGGGAGTTTCTGTGTCGAGTCAATTTTTATTTTTTTTGCCACACTACTCGAGCTGCTCACGCTAAATTAAAGCTCCAGTACACCGTTGAAAGATTTAAATGAAAATGAGTAACAAAAAAGTATATGTATTGCACAGAAAAATATATTTGTAGAGTACTATATTTCATATCCAGTTAATGTTAATATATAAAAAGTTGATATTATATATGACCAGTTTGATGTCAGTGATTTATATTTAGAAATCAGTCAATGTTAATACGAATTAAGAACCTTCAATAAATTAATGATCTTACTTTAATCTTCAGAATTAAAGGTTAGGGTTATTCAAATGTTAGAGTAGTGTGTTTTCTGTTTATGAGACCAGTTACTGTGACATGTTGAAATGGAGAGAATAAAGTTTTTATTTACATTTCTTTCAGAATTGTGGAATTACTTATTATTAATTTATAAGAAGGTATAAAAGGCAGAACTATCGGTAATCAGTAGTGGCCGATATCACTTAGCCGATATACACCCAAAAGGTTTGTGGATATCAGGGTGTGTTTTGGCAAAATTCAGATGAGCTTTAATGTTGTTCTGGGTTAGCAGTGGTTTTCATCTCACCATTCATCACTATTTACTTTTGAAACGTAATCCCCTGACTCATCGCTTTCACGCAGAGTACATACATCCAGCACATACTGGAGCAAGTATTTTTGTATTCCTCAGCCGTTTTGTCATAATACACCTTCAAAAAGTTAGTCACACTTAAGTACACTTCACCTTTTATGTTGGACGCACAAAACACTTGGCATGGGTTAGCCAGCTTTACGCAAATGTTGAAACCTCCCAATAAAGCAGCATATCATTTTTCAGAATTTCATTGGCCATACGATGTGCCAGTAATCCACACAATTGGTTGCAATAGGCTCAAGCTTTTCACGAAGGAAAAGAGGAAGGCACTACATTTCAACACAGATTCTCATTGGATATTGAAGGATATGGACAGGACATGGAAGCTCCTATTGCTTCAAATAAGGTGTCAATCGAAAGATCAGTAATGTTTACATGTGAAGTAAAGTTAGAATGGAGAATATGTTAAAGATTTGGCACATCTGTCTGCAATTTGAAAAAATATGGTTAAAAGGCGCAATGTAAGTGCAGACCATGTACATAGAATGGCTTTGTACTTAACAGTGCGACGGTCCACGAGTAGGCCTTTGGATTATTAACAGTGGGAAAACGAGCCAAATATTATCAAAGGCATGAGCTATCGGAGACTACCGCTGGTCCCCGAGATCATCGTCTATTGGCACAACAATAACGGGGCAATACATTTTCACACAGGCACAGCTGGATTTGGATAACTTTTCTGCTTAAGTAAATAACATTATCATTACAAAAAAAAAATTATCAGGTTGCCTTTGTTTTATCTTAGATTTTGTTTTCATTTCTGAAACAATTTAGTATGAGATGTACACAAAAACAGAATAAATCAGTTGCTTTTTCACAGCACTGTATGTGTGTATTTATGCAGAGTTGTACTGTGTGTGTGTGTGTGTGTGTGTGTAAAAGGTACCTGAGAAAGCTGTCCAAAACCTTGTGGCCATGCACTCTCTTGGTACGGGTCTGTTGGATAGGCTTTGACTGGAGAACGGTCTCCATGGCGATATAACTAAAGGAACAAAGACAAAAGGTTTCCATTTATGATAAAACACCAAATAGGATTTACACCGAAAACAATTTCATGATTCATGATCATCTATTACTACAGTGCCCTCCAAAGGTATTCGAATGGCACAGGCTATTCTTTTATTTTTGCTATACAGTGAAGACATTTGGGCTTGAGATAAAAAAGCTGAATATAAAATGACAGATCAGAATTTCAGCGTTCATTTCCTGATATTTACATCTAAATGTGTTCAACATCTTAGAACATGGCACCTTTGGTGGCAGACCACACAATTTCTGGCAAAAGTATTGGAACCGATAATCTTAGAGCAAATAACTTTGTGGCATTCTTCTTTTGTGATGCTTGTCCAGGCTTGTACTGCAGCTTTTCAGTCTCCTCTTCAGGGGGTGAAATGCATGTTCAATTGGGTTAGGGTCTGGTAATTTACTTGGCCAGTCTAAAACCTTCCACTCCCCAAAGGATGAAGTCGGTATCCGGTGTTTATATATTTCTGTAAAGCTGCTTTGAGACAATGACCATTGTAAAAAGCACTATACAAATAAAACTGAATTGAATTGAAAAGTCCTTTGATGTTTTTCGGAGTGTGTTGTCATTGTCTTACTGCATGAAGTCCTTCACAATTAAACTGGATACATTTATCTGTAAATTGGCAGACAGAATGTTTCTGAATTCATTCTCCTGCAAGCATCATGACTTTCATCATCAATAAAGATTAGTGGCCGGGGCGGCTGTCGCTCAGGTGGTAGAGGGGGTTGTCCACTAATCGTAGGATTGGCGGTTCGATTCCCGGCCCACATGACTCCACATGCCGAAGTGTCCTCGAGCAGGACACTGAACCCCAAGTTGCTCCCGATGGCAAGTTAAGGCCTTGCATGGCAGCTCTGCTACCATTGGTGTGTGAGTGTGTGTGTGTGAATGGGTGAATGAGACACAATGTAAAGCACTTTGGATAAAAGCGCTATATAAGTGTGCCATTTACCATTTACCATTTAGTGAGCTCATTCCAGAAGCAGCCATGCAAACCCTAGGCATGACACTCTCGTATGATTTGGATCATGGTTATTGGAGTCACTGTTTAAATTGCACGGAATTTAAACAGGAAGAACCTGGTAATCCAGCCAATCTTCATCAAGGGAGAGGAAGTCATGATGGTCAGTGATTATAAATACCTTTGTGTCAACCACAACAACAGACTGGACTGGATGACCAACACGGAGGCGGTTTACAAGAATGGTATAAGCAGACTATTTCCAGTGGAAAACCGTGATCCTTCAAAGTATATACCAAATTGCTGGAGACTTTCTAACAGTCTGTAGTTGCAAGTAGGGGAGAAGCATCAGAGCTGGTAATGCAAAGAAGCTGAATAAGCTAATCAGGAAAACTGGCTCTGTCCTAAGCTGCAAACTGGACACCTTGGAGGTGATGGTGGAAAGGCAGATGGTGCACAAAATTCAGAGGATCATGATCATAGACAATAGCAAATACCACTTTCATGCCACACTGGCCAAACAGCGGAGCTTCTTCTCCAGTATACTATAGCAGCTTCACTTTATCAAGAAAAGTCAAGTAGTACATGAAGTCATTCTTGCACACTGCTATCGGACTATACAATGAGGTACCAATGAGGTTGGGGAGCTATGTGGACTATGGAAATGATGGACATGTGTACTGATTTTGCATTCCCAGTTACTACACTGCATATTTCACAACAAATTTTACATAGGGTCACTGCACATTACACACGCAGTGCCACTTCACTTATGACTACTGTACATTGTTTTACACACACTACCACAACTGCTCATTTAACATGTCTAATGTACAGCTTTAAGCCTGCCAAACTGTAATACATACAGTTAATCTGTACATGAATCATAGTCTAACAAATTTGGAGGATTCATTACATGTATATTTTTCTTGCTTCTTATTTGTGGTATATTGTGAGTTTATCGTGTATTTTTTAATTCTTGTGAATTGTTAAGTCTTAGTCCTTCCTGTTCCTCTTGGGCTGTGGTGGCTGTTGTGACACCAAATTTCCACTTATTGTGAAACCTTCACCCCTGACCTGTGGAGGTTGTTGGTGATGTCACTGACTTGTTTTTCGGTTGTCTGGTTGTTACTACACCAGTGGTTTCATTATAATATATCTATATCCAGACATTCCAAATGGTTATACTGGCTATGCCCAATGCTTGTGCAATGGCTCTGATATATTTTTCCTCTTTTCTCAGCTTCAAAATGGCTTGCTTTTCTCTCATAGACAGCTTGCTCGTCTTCATGACGGTTTACCCTTTTTAACAATAAACGCAGCCTTCACATGTGAATCCCAGGGCTCAAACCAAGAGTAGACAGTCAGAGCTATTCATTGTTTAAACTAGAGGTCGTCCGACTGATTGGTTTTGCCGATTAATCAGCACCGAAAACCGACTGCTGAAACTATCGGTTATCTACAACAATGCACACTGATAGCTCTGCTTTGCGTCCAGGACGCATTATCCCACCTCGGGGTGTGCATTATTTTCTAATAATTCAACGGTCCATCGTCAATTATTCCTTACGTAATGCAAGAGTTAAAATGCTAAACTAATCAGACGGTACATGTCTTCATTTAAATAAAAAACGCATTTTTAATCTATGATATGAACTATTTAGCTTTCCACATGCGCTGCTCTGCCTCGCGTACATTTCAGGAATTGACAGATTCTCCTTGTGCGATCTCGAGGTCGATATTGTAGCTTGAGCACGTGATCACACAAAACAATCTAATCAGCACTTTTCACCCCACAGATAAGTAAACGAACTAGTAGGTTTTTACTGTAATTAAATGGCAAGTAGTAAATAAACTAGCCAGTTAAATACGTAATCTTTAGTTAGTGGTGCCTTAGTGTTTTTAGTGTTCTCACTTTGTCATAAACACTGTGTTTTACCATGGGACAGGAAACGTAACTGAAAGCTAGGTTTTACATGTTGTATTTTCCTATCCATAGAAATATATTTACTTTGACTAAACCGGGGCAAAAAATGTTGCGTTAAGAAAAACGCACCCTAAATAAATCAATCAATAAATAAATAAATAAATAAATAAAACGAAAAATAACCCACCATATTTGAGTATGATTTTGTGTTCTTTGATAAATTTCGTAATTCCAGAAATGCAACAGTGAGAGATTTGGTGCTGCATCATCGCTGGTTTGGTAACTACATTAATCTACATTAAACTATGTTAAACTACATTAAACTATGTTAAACTACATTAATCTACGTTAAACTATGTTAAGCATTATTTCGTCAAGCGTTATAGAACAACACTGGGTGATTATAAAGCAGCTAGATAGCTATGTAACACAGATTAAGCAGTATTATACTCACCACTGTGACAAATCGAAGCTTCCATTCACCAGCCGAATAAAAGACAAACAACGACAAGATGATGAAAACACACGATTCCATGTTTGTAATCCCTGGCGCAGTTTACATGCGATATAAGCGGCTTCCTGAAATCTTACAGAAGACGTGACAAAAAAGATATACGACCAGTGATAAATGGTGTTGTTTAGACACTTGAAGATTTTAATCCCGATTTGCACCCTCCCCGACGATCGGGGGGCGTGTCCTGATTCGAGGCTTATTATTACCGATTTTTGTCCAAAAAATCCTCAATTGTGTGGTGTCATTGCGATTATTTCACTGCGATGGATCGAGTCGGAGCCTCCCCGAGCCCAAAGCCTAAATATCAAACACATTTGACTCTTGATCTGACTGCAGGAGGTGGGATACCTGCAATAGCCAATGAGAGCGAGCAAACGTCAACAACCGGATGTTGCGTGCGCTTATAGCGGAAACATGTCAGCCACAAATATGTTACTGAACTGGAGCATGATTCCGCAGTAGAGAAAACCGAATAATTTTTTAATAGTATGTTGAGCTTAGGACGCTGCGCTCTCTGATTAGAGAGAGAGAGAGAGAGAGAGAGAGAGAGAGAGAGAGAGAGAGAGAGAGAGAGAGTTGTGAATGCACCTGCTGTGTGAATGAGGCAGCGGATATAGGGCTAATAAACAAAATGAAGTGTGAGTGATATTGTCTTCTGAAGTCACGTTTGATAAAACGGGAGTTTCTGTGAAATCGTTACCTGCTAGGGGGTTCAATCTGACCCGCAGGGTGAATTTTGAAAGGGAGAAATGCATAAAAGACACGAACTAGAAATTTTTAATAAAATGCTATTCCTAAATTTTCCGCTAGTGGCGCACTGTTTTAGTCAGAGTAGAAGACGCGGTACAGCTATGGGACTCAGAACGAACAGCAGATGAACAACAGAACAGAAAAACAGAATAATATATAAGCTATGGTTGAACAGTACCGGTACTGCGGTAGTATCGTGATATTAAAGCTTCAAAATATGCCACTGTAACTTTTAAATGGTTGTATTGTCAATATGGTAGTACCGTTTGTAATGGTGTGCAGCAGTGAATACTATTTTCAGTAAAATGACACTTCTCACTGCTTTATAACAAACAGGTTTTGCACACAAAGGTTAGTGACACATTTCACTTAACCGAAATTCTTCACCTAAATCTTTAACCATTTCCTGTTTGTTTGTTTGTTTGTTTGTTTGTTTGTTTGTAAGTGAGCTAACATTATGCTAACTGCCATGGGTAAATAATATTCAGTTATTTATTCCTAATGTTGTGTTCATTCTTCGTACTCTGAGGACAATTTCCATTTGCATAATTTCACTGCTCAAGGGAACCGAAGATTAAATATGAGACACATTGAATTTGTTACTTGCCAACTGTATGATTGTTCTTGAGCTTTAACAACAGCCAAGTCTTCAGAGAAAAATTCAGTTTGTCTCTCTTCATTGATATCTATGTATTTCTGTAAATTTTGTTCATTTTGCAGATTTGAATGATGAATTAAAAAATATTGTGTGGTATCGTGATACTTCAGCTGGTATAGATATGTAAGATATGTTTATGGTATCGTGACATCCCTTATATAAACGGAACATTTCAAAATGTTTCATAGATCATTCTTTATTTCTTTTTGTTTCATTGATTGATTATTTTTTATTTTCTTTGTTAAACGATGTGCAGCATCTTTATTGATCTTATTTTTTCAGCTTCTTTGACTTCATTGATTCCATGTTAAAAAGAGAAAAAACAGAAATATGTTAGCATTATTTACTGAGGATCAAGAGTTCAGCCTCTAGAGTAATTCAACAGGCAGCAAAAGCAGAACCTTAATAATTAATTTATGTTCCATCTATTGGTCGTTGAACTACAAGGGCTCTCTGGCTGAAGCTCAGAAGAATTCTCAGAATACTCAGGACTGCAGTACTCTGGAGAATGAGATGCTCACCCTGATGAATCAACTGAAAAGTATGCAAGGCTCATTAGAGGAGTCTCTACAGAACTGTAATATCAGAAGATGTTAAGGTAAGTGAGAAAAGCTTTCCATTAAGATGCACTTTTGAATAATAATAAGAATGAACAGACACAAAGTTAGATACAAATAGAGATATGAATCAAAGGAGCACAATTGTTTTGGTCAGTGGATTGTTCCAGTAGCCGGACCAAAATACTGCTGTGTTAAGCCATATTTCTACCGTGTTTCTATAACAACTGGCCCAAATATCCCAAAAGAAATGATTTTCTATAGCGTTCCCACTCCACAGACCAGGCAGTCCACACGCTGCGTGCAGAACATCACATAACCGGGTCTCTAAAGAGAATCATTTTATTACTTCATTATGCATGTTGTTCCCCATTTCCTAAATGTATTTTCTCCATCGTCATTAAACAAAAATCATACAAGAAAAGCATATATAAGTGTTATAATGAAACGTGTGTTTCAGCACCGTATACTAGCTCTGTAGTAGATTATGAGAGAGTCCAGAGATCTTTTCAGATATTTCTGGAACGTGAGAAACCCAAACACTAAAGTAAATATGATCAAATATTATTAGGTGGCCATTCTTTTCCAGACGATAAACAAGAGTCCCCTGATTTGGAATAGACGTTGTTTAGAAATACAGTTGGATACCTTACTCAGTCATATTAGATAAAAAGCTTGTTGAGATCGGTTATGAGCTCGAGTCATAAATAATGCGCGATTGCCCAATGAATGGATTTTAAATTTCCCAACATTACGCATTTACTCCTTTGGCTACGAAACATTTCTTACACACACACAGCAGTCATGGCTTCATGAGAAAGAAGCTTACCTTAATGTGTTCGTACTGGGACAAAAGATTTATGTGACCCTTCCACTCTTGCTCCCGCTCCTAGAAGACAACCATGATGTAGAAGAGGTTCAAACTTAACGAGTGCTTAATGTTCACATTGACAATTGTTTTTAGTTTGCAGGTGTTTGTTTTACTTTTGGCCATACGATTGTAAAAAATCTCTTTTTATGCACCTCTAAATTGTTATTAATTCTGGGATGGCGTCATTTTGTAATGCTAAAACCCGGAAACGAGTTAGCATTTTAGCGCTCGATCTGCCAGCTTTGCTGCGAGCTCCAGCGCTTGTGCGAGGACAAATCATGACATTAACATGATGCTAAATGACACTACAGAGGTTGTCGAGGACATTAAACATCATCGCGCCGAACAGGAAAAAACTTTGCAGATAAACTCTGGGCTCTCCGGTGCGACAATTTCACTCGCATTTACGACTGAAAAGTACTTCGTGCGACTGTGAATAAATATTTATTCACACTGGTGTGAGTGACCTGTTTGGAGTTAATATAATACAATCGGAATAAAAACTACAGGAAGTCCAAAATGCATCTACACCGAGCAACAGTTACTTTCACACTGCTTTTCATCTCCTCAGTCAACTGAACAAGTGTGTAAACCTACAAGTTACATCTGACCTCCCTGGTCAATTTCACCGTGGCCGACGAGTATGTCATGACGAAGGGCACGACCGTGCCCTCCGTCTGGGTCCCGTTGGTCAGGTACGATTTCAAAATTTTTCTAAGAAATGACCTGTTGTATCCTCTCGGCCTGAGCGCCTTAAAGAGGATTTGTGTCGCTTCTCTGAAGTCCCGTTCCTGGGTGCATATGCGGCTGAACCTCAGGAGTTGCGACTTGACTAGGCCGGAATAGGTGTGTTTGGCGTGGAAGCTCCTTTTATGCAATAGGGCATGCGTGTCGGTCTCCTTGAAGAAGACTTTAATGTCCAGTTTGTGTGACGAATTAAAGTCAGGGCCTTTGTACGTAGTGGTGTCTAGAAAGTCCACCGACTCATAACTAATAGTGGATTTAAGTGTAATAGACGGATTGTGGTTATTTAAAGAGGCCTTGAAATCCCTGAACTCATCCTCAGAGTGGGTCCACACTCCCCAGATATCATCCAGATATCTGAAGTAGTGCAGGGGCCTTCTGTGGCATTCGGCCAAAGCCGAAGCCTCCCACTCTGCCATGAAAATGTTGGCGTAAGCCGGGGCGAACTTCTTGCCCATCGCCGTGCCTTTTATTTGTAGGAAAAATTCCCCGTTGAATTCAAAGTCATTTCTGTTTAAGTTAATGTCTAAAAGTCGGATGAGTTCCTCGTCAGGCCTAGAGGCGTCCGGGTGTTTTTTAAGTATGTTTTTTATCGCCTGAATTCCCTCTCCGATGTCGATGTTTGTGTACAGGCTATCTATGTCCATGGTGAAAAGGATGGCTTTCGGCGGGATTTTTAGTCCTTTCACCTTGTGTACAAAGTCGTACGTATCTTTGATGTAACGGGGGTGGCCCACAGAAAGGGGATTTAAATAATGATCCAGGAATTCGGCCGTGTAGTAGGTCTCGCTACCACAGTCTGAGACTATGGGTCTTCCTGGGGGAATTTCATAGGGTCTGCTCCATTTTCCTCGGTCCTTATGTATTTTAGGGAGCATGTAAAACCTCCTGCTCCTCGGTTCTAAATTCCCCAGCAGGTAGGATTTTTGTTTCGCGTTAATGTATTTTTTTGTGTACAGACTTTGTGTTATTTCTTTTACCATCGGTATGGTGTCTAGTTAGATTGGTTCTTTCAATTTCCTATAATATTTAGGGTCATTTAATTGTCTGTACCCCTCCCATAAATATTGTTCCCGATCCATAATGACTATGGCACTCCCTTTGTCTGCAGGTTTTAAAATGACCTGTTTGTTACTCTGCAGTTCCCTGAGAGCATCAATCTCCCCCGGAGTGAGGTTCGGTTCTTCTCGGGGTGGCCTGAAATGATTTTTAAAAAGTTTTAGGTCCGTCTCAAATAGCTTGACCAGTTCTGCGGGTAGTTTCTGTCGGCGGGGTCCAATCAGATTTAGGTGTGAACGGAGGTGGTTCTTTTTGTGTGTCATTATGGAAATAGGCCGCTAATTTTAGTCTTCTGTGGTATTGCTGTAGGTCGAATCGTGTTTGTATTACCTGTCGCTTCATGCCCGTTGTGCCCGATGGAATAAATGTTAGGCCTTTATTAAGGAGGCTAAGTTGACAGGGAGTGATGTGGAATTTTTTTTGATAGGACGATGACATTTCTATTCCCCTCCTGTATATGCAGGCTTGTGGGGAGATTTAATTTAAATATTGCAGCCAGTGCTGGAGCATGCTACCGGCCGTGTCCGCCGTCCAATGAATCCGGTCACCTTTGGTTTGAAATTCCGAGCTGGGAAGGGCCGGAATGTGTCTGAGGTTTCTCGTGATGTAGGCGTTAAGGGTATCGAGATGTATTTGTTCGTTGGGCGGGAGCTCAGGAGAAAAATTCACCACCGGCACCCAGATTTCCGCCGAGGGAATTTTTCTTTGGCCGTTCTCAATAGCCCTTGAAGCCCCTTGATGGCCGTTTCGTTGACGTTATTGGTTCTGCCATTTATGCCCAACGAAAAAATGACGTGTTCTGTGTCAGTAGAGACTGTGTTTTTGTCAAGCATCTGTTTTATATGTGCGAATTTGGCCCCCGGATAGCTCTCTATCTGTAGGTCGGGGTTCTTAAAAGGTGGCATCCTGGACAGATTGGAGTCCCCGATAATGAGGAATTTTCTCTGTGCCGTCAGTGTCCATTGAGATTTTCTTTGTCGCTATGTGTCTGCTAGGCCTGTCTCCCAGCCCGGTGCAGTGTAACGCGGGAGATGCGCCGGGCCCTAAGCTTAAGCGGGCCTGTGTGGCTGTTTTGAGGCTAGTGATTTTGTTAGGGCTCGAAGTCGCCTCAGGTGGAGTGACCTTCTCTCGTTCGCACTCCCCCAGGTCCTCGAAGCAGATGAGATCATCCTCCTCCTGTCTGACACAGGGGTTAGGACGTCGCCGAGGACCGCGTTGTGCTTTTGGGGAGGAAAGGAGATGAAGGGAAGTGTCTAAATCGCTGTCCGGTTCCTCCTCTCTAAGGGGGGACCACTCATGCAGCGGGTCAGTCATAGTGGACGCCGTAACGGATCTTACAGGTGGGGATTGTAGTCCCGTTCCTGTGTGTATCAGTGCCTGCACTGTGACTGCTCTAGCCGGTGTGTTTTGTGTCTGGGGAGGGGAAGGAGGGGGGTTCTGGGTACCCGTTTCCCCTTCCCTCTGAACCGGATCGGTGGGAACGGGCACCGTTTGCCACGTCTCTCGTACCAGCCCTTGAGCCTCTTGCAAAGTTTTGTCCTTGAGTCTTTTACCAATACCCCGTTTTGCCCACACGATGGCAGTGTTGAGGCATTTTTCCCAATCCCTAGAGGAGAGGTGCTGCAGCTTAGCCATTTCTGCCCCTAATGCATCTTCATAATGATTTTTAAGAATTAGCATTGTGGTGTATGCCCAATTTTTTGCATTACCTTCAATCAGGGAGTATGTCATGGCATTTGGCAACGCAGGTTTGATGATCTCTGACAGGTGTTTTTCAATTTTGTTAATGGACGGAGGCTGTTCATGGCTAACGTTGTTTTTGTGGTGTATTAATTTGATAATTTTAAACAGGAGACGGGTTTTGGTGGCAAACTCCGGGTCATCAGAGCGCTCGGGCTTCGTGTTCCGTTTGGGATATGTGTTTTTGTCCCTGGGAAACCAGCGCGCCGTGCCCACTCCGTTCTGTTCCCGGTGGCGTGCTTGCTTTGTAATAGCTTTTGGCCGAGGCATAAATGTTACGGGTCCTGAGAGGGCCCGGGTTTCAAAAAATTGCGGTCTGCCGGACCGTTGCTGGAGTTCACCGCGGTGGGTCGGTGCTACTCTCCTGTGGCCACCGTATTTGACTATGTCCGCATAGGAGAGCATTCTCCCTCCCTGTTCATCCCACGTGGTTCGGTAGCCACCGTGTTTGACAGTGTTCCCATGGAGGGGTGCTCTCTCTACCCGTGCATGTTGTACAGGATTGTGATAAGTGCGGGGCATGGGCCAAACATTGCCCTGGACGGTGCGTTTGCGTCCGCGCGTGACGACTGTCCAGTCGTCCCTTTCTGGCCAAACCATGTTATGGCAATGTTATTGTAGTTTACTGAACTCAGGTAAATATAACTTTCCGAAACCTTTTCTGTGTCTTATTATCAATTTTTCAGTGTATTGAATGAATGTGGATTTTTACTAGTATCAAATTTTAAAGTTTTTATCTTTTCTAGGTGTTGGAGAAAGCAAAGTAGTGTATGGTATGTATAAATGTGCTA
>NC_030441.2:20537121-20689621 GCF_001660625.3 Ictalurus punctatus | reverse complement strand
ACACATATTTTCGGGGAATTGGAATGGACAGTGGCGGTGAAGTGGGCCAGACATAGATTTAAACAAAAACTGACAGATAGCGTGCTAGAGTTTTGTAAGGATAACATACAACACAAACAATCAGCTTCTTCACATAAATCGGGCCCAGTTTCACACGCCACTGCCCTTCAAAGGGCCGGTTCTCCACAGGCACAGATTCACAATTCACCCGTTGAGCACACTTTGAACAATGTTACCCAGATCCACCATTTACAATCTAACTCACCCGTATCTGTTGCCCCGTTAGCGGGACTTGGACACCGACACGGGCAAATCAAAGTCCAGGCCCAGGTCCACGCCCCAGAGGTGAGTCCAGACACACCCCCCGAACTTAAACGCAATAGAGTCACGGTAAAAATTAATCTACCTGATCTCTCTCAGGTCCGGCCGGCAGCCACGCCTGTGGGGGGGGACGACGATACAGATGGCGCCACTGTTAACACAAAGGGGATAAGGATGACAAAGGGTACTGAACGGAGTAAATCTCGTGCTGAAACCCGCTCTGAATCCGCCCCTCCTGAACATATCACAGTGGCAAAATCTGATCGAGTGTCCTCGGACTCCACAGACGATGGGCTGTTAGACACCATCGATTTAGATAAAAAACCAAACCGACATATTAACACCGATAGGAAAGCGATAGATTGGTCCATCCAGATTCGAAAACCCATAGTATTCATGGGGGATTCCAATCTCAGTCGGATCCCTGTAATTAAAAACCCAAATACACAAGTCGACAGCTTTCCGGGGGCCAATTTTCTACACATGGCCAAAATCCTACAAAAACAAAATCCACATCCACTGGTACACAAGGTAATCCTGTCCGGGGGCTTAAATAACAGGGGACAACAACCACATAAAACGGCCATAAAACAACTACAGTGCCTTTGGAGAACGGCTCGATCGATATTCCCGAATGCCACAATCCACACACCAGTTATTCAATTTTCAGAATCTTTACCTCTACAGGAGCAGCAGAATCTGGAGGTATTAAATAAATACATTGTGTCACACGGGAGTCCATTGTGGGATTTGAACAGATTGTTTTTTAGGGTCGAGAGAGATCAGATCCACTGGACCGCGGAGACGGCACAACGCATGTTCGATGGTTGGTGTGACCAGTTAAACTACTGAAGACGGAGACGTGCAACGACCAGTCGCACTCCAATATCTTCAATTTGTCAAAAACTTTCCATTTATCACAGGGAGAGAGGCTGCTGCTGGAGAAGGGGCTGACTTTCATCCCGACACCGGGAGGGGCGGACCTTGGGGATCTTAAGAGGGATGTCCATCTGCACAATAGAAAGTTAAAAATCTTGAATTACTTTGACTTCCACACACAAACCGATACCACCCCATTTATAGAAACATCTAAATGGGAACCCCCGATTGCAGCATGTAACATACATATTCAACGACTGATTAAACACAATCACAGAGCCATAGGCTCAAACAGAAGCTTTAAAATATCGGACAATCTATCACCCGCACAGAAAAGGGCAATCCGTTCACTTAAAACAAACACTGATATCATCCTAAAACCGGCAGATAAGGGGTCGGGTATTGTCATTTTAGATAAAACTCAATACATGTTTGAGGCTAAAAGGCAATTGAGTAACACCGACCATTACACCCCTTTGGAACGCTCATTACAAACCGAGACTAAATTAATGATACAGAACGTCTTGAACGGGTTGCATCAAGAAAAATACATCAATTTGAAACAGAAACACTACTTAATGGGTCCAGATGTTCCCAGACCCAGACTATTCTACCTATTACCGAAAATACATGCTGCACCAGAAACATGGACTATCCCAGGTGAGATCCCCAGGGGCCGCCCTATAGTGTCGGACTGCGGGAGTGAGTCCTACCGCACGGCCCAGTACATCGATAGCTTCTTAAATCCGCTATCACATACACATCGCAGCTACATAAAAGACACGTATGACTTCATTGCTAAAATACAAAATATCAGTATCTCAAACGATTCATTTCTTTTCACAATTGACATAAACAGCTTATATACAAATATATCAACGGATCTAGGACTAAAAGCGGTTCAAAACGCTTTCAGAAATCACCCGGATCCGCACAGACCTGACAAACACATATTACAACTCTTAGAAATAGGTTTGAGGCGGAATGACTTTGAATTTGATTCACGGTTCTACCTACAGGTTCAAGGTACAGCAATGGGCAAAAAATTTGCACCTGCCTATGCAAACATATATATGGCGGAATGGGAAACATCCCTTCTGGACAGGTGCAGATTTAAGCCCCTAGTTTATTACAGATACCTGGATGACATCTTTGGGGTTTGGCAGCACGGAATGGAGGAGTTTGATCGATTCATCCTACTCGCAAACACACATCATCCGAACATCACAACAAAACATAACGTCAATAGAGAATCCATCCAGTTTTTAGACACCATGGTTTTCTTGGGTGACCCTGTGGAGCAGTCCAGGGCACTCAAGACCAAAGTATACTTCAAAAATACAGATACACATAGTCTTCTACACAAATCGAGTTTTCATCCGAAGCACACGTTCAAAGGGATAGTCAAGTCCCAATTGATACGGTTCTATCGCATCTGCACGGATGAGAACGATTTCCACGACACCACTCGAATTCTGTTCAAAGCCCTTAGACATAGGGGCTACAGTCGTAGATTTTTAAGACATATCAAAGCCACAACACTGAGGGAAATAAAGACTCCACCTCCAGACACCCTGCTGCCGGGCCCCCAACAGGTCATCCCATTGATAACTACCTATAATCAACAAACATTAGCCCTAAATAAAAAAGTCAAATACAATTTTGGATGCGCTCAACACCAACTACCGGTCTTGCAAAAATTCAAAGTCATTTCAGCGTATAGAAAGAACAAAAACCTTAAGGACATTTTGGTCCGCTCCAGATTTAGCTCAAAAACCCTCCGACAGCGGTCTCCGTGGCAAATGTATTATAGGAAAATAAAATACGCTTCAGGCACACCCATAACACAAAATCTAAACTTGAACACAAACAATATAGTGTACTGTATAACATGCGCATATTGCCGGAAACGCTATGTTGGGGAAACTAAAAACGCACTAGTAGTAAGGTTAAAACAACACCTACACGACGTCAAGAAGAACAATAAAAATACAAAACTGATTAACCATTTTAAAGAACACGGCATAAATCATTTAACAATTTCAGGGTTGGAATCCAATAAGGCTTGGACAGGTAAACAAAGGAAAAGAAGTGAGTTCAAATGGATACACAGATTAAAAACATGGACTCCCGGGGGACTCAATGAGAGGGGTAGAAATTTATGGTAGGACATCGGTTTAAACCATAACATGAGATTAAGTTCCATATATGTAAAGCTGAGGAATGGGTTAAGAGTATAAATAAGGAATTCAGGTACTAAAGGGAACTACAGAATAACATTATCCAACAATAAAAAGAATACATGTTTGAAGATTGGAGGATGGAATAGGGGATCAAGGGAAACCTTTTTTGATTTTGATGGCTTGATTTTTAGTGTGTGTTTTAGAGGATTGAATGAAATGCGTGTTGAAGCACTTACCTTTCTTTTTTCAGAAAGGATTAAAGCACTTATAGACTACACCCTACCACACAGAGTGGGATTGGCACTTAACTTTCTAAGCACTTACCTTAGAGCCCCAATCAATCATCCAGTATCGAACCTGTAGAAAAGAGAAAAATAAAGCACTTGGAAAACCATTTCACACACAACTCAATCCCTTATCCCCAATTCCCCATCCCAACCCCTTAACCCTACCCGAACCCCCAACTGAACCCTAAACCTAACCCTAACTCCTAACCCCCTAACCCCTGACCCCCTAACAACCCCTAACCCTAACCCCTAACCCTGACCCCTAACCCTAACCCTAACCCCTAACCCTAACCCTAACCCCTAACCCTAACCCTAACCCCCCTAACCCTAACCCTAACCCCCTAACCCTAACCCTAAACCTAACCCCTAACCCTAACCCCCTAACCCTAACCCCTAACCCTAACCCTAACCCCTAACCCTAACCCCAACCCTAACCCCTAACCCTAACCCCTGAACCCCATCGCTGACCCTAACCCCAACCCTAACCAAAACCTTGGACCCCCACTACTGACCCTACTCTTGAACCCTATGCCTGACCACAACCTAAACCCTAAACCCAACCTTTTTGAACCCCATCATTGACCCTAACCCCAACCCAAACCATAACCTTGGAATCACACTACTGACCCTAATCCTAACCTTTGAACCCCATGCCTGACCCCAACCCTAAGCCTAACAATCTGCTCATTTTCGAATCTTATTCCTGAGCCTAAGCCTCACTCTAACCCTGAACAGTCTGTCCTTTTGATCAGAAGAGGATAGACATATAGGCCATTAAAAACCAAATAACCCATTTTTTGATAAATACACAGATCAGTCCTCACACAGAACCCTGTGAACAGAACACAGAACAGAATAAAACACTGAAAAGATTAAAAAAGACAAAAGAGAAGGAAGATGGAGATGTGCCAGTGCACATTTAACCTAGAACAGGGGACTTTAAATAAGAAATAAATAATTCAAAAACCTAACCCTAACCCTAACCCTAACCCAACCCTAACCCTAACCCTAACCCCCTAACCCTAACCCCCTAACCCTAACCCTAACCCCAACCCTAACCCTAACCCTAACCCCCTAACCCTAACCCCTAACCCTAACCCCTAACCCCTAACCCTAACCCTAACCCCTAACCCTAACCCTAACCCCCCTAACCCTAACCCCTAACCCTAACCCTAACCCCTAACCCCTAACCCTAACCCTAACCCCCCTAACCCTAACCCTAACCCCCCTAACCCTAACCCTAACCCCCTAACCCTAACCCCCCTAACCCTAACCCTAACCCCCTAACCCTAACCCTAACCCCCTAACCCTAACCCCCCTAACCCTAACCCTAACCTAACCCTAACCCTAAAACCTAACCCTAACCTTAACCCTAACCCTAAAACCTAACCCTAACCTTAACCTTAACCCTAAAACCTAACCCTAACCTTAACCTTAACCCTAAAACCTAACCCTAACCTTAACCCTAAAACCTAACCCTAACCTTAACCTTAACCCTAAAACCGAACCCTAACCCCCTAATCCTAACCGCTAACCCTAACCCCAACCCTAACCCCCTAACCCTAACCCCTAACCCCCTAACCCCGTAACCCCGACAATAACCTTGACCCTAACCCCTGACCCTAACCCCCTAACCCTAACCCCCCTAACCCTAACCCTGACCCTGAACCCAACCCCTAACCCATAAATAAATGAGTACATTTCAACCCACTCCTAACCTAATCCCTAACCATAACCATTGATCCCTAGGTCTAAACTGAACCTCTAGCCCTAACCATAACCTGTCCCACACTGTATCCTACCCGCCTAAAATAAATAAATAATAAAATTGTTGCTGACACCATTATCAAAGCCTGAATCGGGAGTAACAACTTAGCCCCAAATGACTTCTACACTCAACTACAGCGGATAAAAAAAAGGGAGCCCAACTTCGTGTAAAATTACAGCCAAAGACCGTCAGCAGAGCCACAGTTAGTAGTAATGACCTACACCTGAAACGACCCCCTACGCTCAGCTGCATTTAAAAGAAGAAAGCCCAATTTCGGGTAAAATCATAGCCAAATATCTTCAGCAAAGCCTCATTCAGGGGTAACAACTTAGACCTAAATGACTTCTACATTCAACTGTGCATAAAAGAAGAAAGCCCAAATTCGGGGAAACTTATAGCCGAATATCTTCAGCAAAGCTTCACTCAGGGGTAACAATCTAGACCTAAAAACGACTTCTACATTCACTGCAGATAAAAGAAGAAAGCCCAAGGTCGGGTAGAGATATAGCCAAATATCATCAGCAAAGCCTCACTCAAGGGTAACAACCTAGACCTAAAAACGACTTCTACACTCACTGCAGATAAAAGAAGAAAGCCCAATTTCGGGTAGAGTTACAGCCAAATATCATCAGCGAAACCTCGATCATGATGAACATCTTAACCACAGGCAACTAATTACCACCTCCAACTGAATACCATCTCCACAGCCCATTGAGAACTCATTGAGAACCCATAGCTCGTGACCCACCAACTGAAAAACCTAATCAAGTTAGGCTCGGTTAGACTTGTGAAATCAGCAGACGTCAAGCCTGGGTCTGCTGCACGAACAAAAGCTGTGCTTAACAAGCACCCACCCATGCATCTCCTTGGTCCCCTATTCAATCACGCAATGGATTATTGTGATGGGGTGATCATTGTATTCTTACCAAAACCGAACCCAGCCAGAGCCTTCAGACCAAGCATGCTATCTGAGTCAAAGTAGCCTTAGTCATTGGTGGACCATGAGCTTCGACGACGATCATGTCCATCGACCACACCTGTCCAGTCTCCTGCCCTTTTGACTAAGGGATAGAGGGACTGTTGGGTAGGTGAGCAGAAACAAGCCCAGACAGGCATGGTGAATGTACTGCCCAGACAGGTAGTCCATTCTTTATTCTGCTTAACCTATCATTCCGACATGCAGGATAAAACCTGCTGGAAACCGATCTCGACATGACACCGGCACCACAGAACCCAAAGTTAAGAGAAAACAATCATCCGACTTATCATTCCGACATGCAGGATAAAACCTGCCAGAAACCAACCTCAACCCGACACCGTCACGTGAGAACCCAGCGTTATGGAAGGAACAACCAACAGGAAAGAAGAGAGCCCATTTTCAGGTGAAATTATAGCCAAATATCTTCAGCAAAGCCTCACTCAGGGGTAACAACCGAGACCTAAACGACTGCTACATTCAACTGCACAACCAACGGCCGACAAGGTCTTGCCCAATTCCCACCACCAAAGCCTGAACCAGGGGTTATAGCTTAATCCTACATAAATAAGAAAATTAACCCTAACCGTACCATAATCAAACACTGCCATAATCGTAATCTAACTTAATTATAACCTAATTACAACCAAATGATAACCTATCCCGCACCATAAATAGAAAAAAAGTAAATAAACAAACAAATAAATATATAAATAACTTAAATAACTTAATTTATACCTAATCCTAACCTATTTATAACCTAACTACAACACATTATAACCGATTCATAAACTATCTCAAACCACAAACTATCAGCATAAATAAATTAAATAAATAAATAAACAAATAACCTAATTCCTCAAATAACTTCTCATATAATGCTTTATCAATGGATTTAATAAATACCTTAGTGTGAGCACGTCGTATTCCTCCCCAAATTCTAGCTGATCACACCAGTCGTACCGCGGAAAAATATTAAAATATTATCCAACTCGAAGCGAACACAACACCCTGGTTAGATTAAGACACGGTACGGAAATATAATCGCTGCGAAAATTTAATTTTAGAATAGTTATTTCGCGCGATTTGAAGCGTTTTACCACGCCTAAAAAACCGGAAGTCGGACCGCACTTTAAACACAGAGATCGCTCCGAATACGTATTACAGCGGGGACACGTGGGGTGGCTCTCAGAAGTTCACTTCCGCTGGCCGCGCCGACAGTACCGCAAAAATATTTAAAATAATAAAATTATCAGTTTCGAAGCAAAATCAACACCCTGGTTAGATTAAGACACAGTACAGAAATATAATCGCTGCGAAGATCTAATTCTAAAATAATGGTTTTGCGCGCTTTGGAGCGTTTTTCATGGCTAAAATACCGGAAGTCATGGCGCACTTTAAACACAGAGATCGCGCTGAAGGTTATTTAAACCTCTAAACTTTACTCACGTAATGTTTTATCAATGGATCCTATACATATTTCAGCGGGTGCACGTAGGATTGCTCCCACAGATCATTCTCGCTGATCGCAACGGTCGTACAGCGAAAAATATTAAAAATAAGAAATTATCCGATTCGAAGCAAAATCAACACCCTGGTTAGATTAAGAGACAGTACAGAAACACAATCGCTGCGAAGATCTAATTTTAAGATGGTTATTTTGCGCGATCTGGGGCGTTTTCCCAAGGCTAAAATACCGGAAGTCAGAGCGCACTTTAAACACAGAGATCGCGCAGAAGTCCGTTTAAACCTCAGAACTCCACACATGTATTCTTATGAATGGAATAAAGGCTTATTTCAAGTTAAAGTTCAATCACACACGTACATAATTAAATGAATGACCTAATTGAAATTTAATCCTAACGGGCTCATAACTTATCTACAAATCCTTAAACCGTAAAAAACAAACTGAACTTTAAACGCAAATATCTTAGCAACCGTTTGAGCTATTCGCACATAGTTTTTTGGGGCTCGTACGTCGGATCCCAGTCTCTCCGTTGGCAAAAAGTGTACAATCCGGAAAAAACTTGCCATAAAAGGAAAAACCGATCCTTGAAAGGGCCCAGTATGATAGGGTCACTCCCAAAACCAAGGCGGTGGGGCTACATCAGTAGAAGCCTGATCACTCCCTGAGACTGCTCTACTGGAGTAAGGTACAGAAAGGATCTGCTGACACACGCTTAACCCCAGGGGACTCAACCCAATAGAAGTTTTATGGTTTCCTGAAGGGTTCCAAATCATTGTGAGGAGGAACAGGTAGGGTCAAGCCATCCGCTGGGTTGTTACCCGCCCAGGGTCATCTAGGGTGACGTATTGTGTGGGATCTACCTCTGGACCCGTGGTTTAGTTAGATAGGACGCTGCGTTAGACTTAGTTATAGGCTCAGTTCTGGTGACTCGAGAAACCTTGCGGTGTTAACAAAAGTCATTCCGATCTGAGCAAGGTAAGTATCCGGTACCTGATATTTTAAGCACCGTTCGTACGCCACGCTTTGTAATAACCAAACCTTTTTAGGGTTTTAGTCAAATTTGGCAATAGAACAGCACACAAAAGCTTAATAATTAAATAATAAAAATAAGTATAATAATTAATTTTATAAAATAAAAAAATCACGTTTAAATAGGTCTCTGGTTTAAAATACCTGAAAAAATAGTTGGAACAATAGTGGCTTAATTGACCCAATCAACATATTTTAAATACAATTGCCTTCTTAAAAAGTACCCAATGCTAACAGGGCTTTAAAAATACAATCAGTAGGTTATACAAATGCTGAGATCACATTAGAGTAGAATAAATAAATGAATAAATAAATGGGTAATTAAATCAAACAAACCGAATAACATACGCCTATTTAAGCAAACTATTATCTTAAAACATGCCTTAGGAGAATTAATTGATTGTCTATGGGACATAGGCCAGGGAGTGATCGACCCACGGCTGACCGCCTCAGATGAGGGTGTATAGTGACTAAAGGCCTGAAACATCCGATGAGTCTGAGGAGCACTTCTGATGATGTGTCCTAAAATTTAGTATAATAAATAAGTACATAGATAGATTCTACTCAAGGTGTGATCTATCCAAACAGTAGATTAATGGAATTAAAAACCCTAATCCGAACTGTACGATAACTATAACACTATCATAATCATAACCTGACCTGATTTTAACCTAACTATAGACCGAATCATAACCCATTCCAAACCATACCAAATCTATAGAAATAAGTGAATAAACAGTGAAAATTGTAACCTAAATCCTACCTTATCAAAATTAAAACCTAAACTAATTACAGCCTAATTATAATCTGAACAAACTCTGAATCCCCCAAACCCTAAACCTCTCCAAAACCCTAAAATTCTAAAACTTTCTGAAACCCTAAGACCAAGCCCAACCCTAAGCCCAAACCCAAGCCAAACTGCAAGCCCAATCCGAACCCCAAGTCCAACCACAACCCTAAGCCCAAACCTAAACCTGAGTCAGAAGTTATAACTAAATACCATTACTAAAAAGCAGAATCAGAGTCATGTAATTCCGACACACAGGACATGGGCTTCGGGAAACCAATCTCAACATTAGACCAACATATAAGAACCCACAGTCACCTGAAATATCTGAACACTGTTATCAAGCCAGTTACTCAGAACCTCACCACCTATGCCCAGTCATAGACCCATTAAATGATAGTAGAAAAGATGGGGGGGGTTAGCTACCATCCATGTGGGCATAGGGGTTGACCTGCTCAATCTAGTGGCTTGCCCCAACTCTGCTCTCCTTCCCATAAAGTAAAGTAAATTTGATTTATATAACACGTTTCACACAGCAAAGCTGACCAAATTGCTGAATAGCATAGGGAAAGTAAAACATAAAACAGAATAACACCAAATAATAACAGACAATAGGCAATAGTAAAAATTAGAGATATGGGAGAAGAGATATATTTTAAGCCTCTTTTTAAAAGTTGTAATAGAAGGTGCAAGGCAGATGTCCAGTGGCAACTGATTCCATAAACGAGGGGCAGCAACTGAAAAAGCTCTATCCCCCTTTGTTTTTAACCGGGATCGAGGGACATGCGAAAGAAACCTATCAGAAGATCTTAGAAGTCTGTTCGATGAATGTGGTGTAAGATGATCTTTGAGATAGGAAGGAGCTTGATAATGATAATGAGTCTTTATTGGTCACATATACAGTAGAGCACAGTGAAATTGTTTTTTTTCGCGTACCCCAGGCTGTCAGGAAGCTAGAGTCAGAGAGCAGGGTCAGCCATGATACAGTGCCCCTGGAGCAGAGAGGGTTAAGGGCTCTTGCTAAAGGGCCCAACAGTGGCAGCTTGACAGTGCTGGGGCTTCAACCTACTACCTTCCGATCAGTAGCCCAGAGCCTTAACCACTAAGCCACCACTGCCCATTATCATTAAGATCATTAAGGGGTTTAACAACAAACAACAGAATCTTAAACTGAATCCTAAAATGGACTGGGAGCCAATGGAACGATGCTAAAATTGGGGTGACACGATCACATTTCTTTACCCTAGTCAACAGTCTTGCAGCTGCATTCTGAACCATCTGGAGATGAGCAAGAGATGACTGAGGAAGACCCAAGTATAATGAATTACAGTAATCTAAGCGTGAAGTGATAAAAGCATGAATAACCTTCTCCAAAACTTGAAAAGACAAAAATGTTTTAAGTTTAGAAATAATCCGTAGTTGATAAAAACTATTCTTAATGACTGAATTTATTTTCTTGGTTAAGCATAATTCTGAGTCCAGAATGATACCAAGGTTATTCACTGGGGAAGAAATTGAGGGGAAATGGTTATGAGTGAAATCTCAGGGGACCAAAAACATTTATTTCGGTTTTGTCTTCAAGTTGGAGGAAATTATTTGTTAACCATTTTTTAATGTTGTCCAGACAGTCCAACAATGGCTGAATGGAGTCACCAGCTTACAATGGTATGTACAACTGGGTATCATCAGCATATAAATGAGAAGAGACATTGTGTGCCCTATTAATATCCCTAATGGACGCATATATAAGTTAAAAAGAAGGGGGCCCAGAATGGAGCCCTGAGGTACACCACTAATAATAGGAGTGAAAGATGAGGAGAAATTACCCAACACTACCGAAAAGGACCTGTCCTTTTGATTTGAGCTGAACCATTGTAGGGTGGTTCCTTTGATACCAAACAGATGCTCTAAGCGCCAAAGAAGTGTGTTATGGTCTACAGTATCAAAGGCAGCTGTAAGATCTAGTAACATAAACACAGTATTTTTTCCAGCATATACTGCCATTAAAATGTCATTTGACACTTTTAACAAAGCAGATACCATGCTATGCTAAGCAATGAAACCAGATTCTAAAGGTTCCAATAGCTTAGCTGAATTTAAAAACAGGATAAATTGTGACACTACTTTCTCTAACAGCTTTGACAGAAACGATAGCTTAGAGACAGGCCGATATTTATTAAAGCAGCCTTCATCCAAACCATGTTTCTTAAGCAAAAGTTGAACAATAGCATTCTTAAAACAATTTGGGACCACCCCAGCATCCAAAGATGAATTTATCAACACCTGGATACTGGGGCCAATTTCAGAAAAAGTTGCTTTTATAATCTCAGAAGGAACAACATCAAGTGACCTGAACATTATTTTCATCTGGTTAACCAGATCACACAGTTCCTTTAGAGAAACATTTTGAAATAGAAAAAAGGAAACCAGTATAGCCAGCGAAATCAAGGACAGGTCTGAGAACTGTGAAGTAAAGGAAGAACGGATGGTTATTACTTCCAGTATCGCAGGAAAAAAAACATTAAACAATCTCTCACAAAGTTCAGCTGAGGATTCCCCATGGAATTGGCAATTCGGACTAATAATTTAATTTATGTTGGTGAATAAACTCTTAGGTCTATGACAGTATGTAGGGATTAAATCAGAGAAATACCTAGACCAAGCTGACTTTGCTGCATTCTGAAACTTAAAATCTTTAAAAATCTGAAAGGACACAGTTAAACGATCATGCTTCCATCTCTGCTCGGCTTTACGACAAGCCTGTCTGAGAGAACGAGTATTGATGTCCAGCCAGTAATAAGACTTGTGCTTTGGTTGTTTCAGCTTGAAAGGAGCAATAGAATCTAAAATATTAGAGCAAAATGTGTAAAATAAAGCAATCAAATCATCATGCCCAGAAGAACACTCTGAAGCACCCAAGATAGATTTTTCAACAGCATTAGCTAGATAACTTTCACTAAACTGAGCAAGTGAGTGAATTAACATAAAAGACATAAAAGAAATAAAATTATAAACTGCAAATTTAGTTTGGTATAAAGAACAAACTTTACTAGACCTAATAATGACACAGAATATTGTAACATATTTTAGAAAATAAACTATAATCATATTCACAAATAGAATAAAGGCTAATTGTGATTTTGAAGTTGAAAATAATTTTACTATGCATTGATTACAACATATATACATATATTGACACTGTATTGAAAGAAATAAAGACTATTACCAATAGATTAATTATTTAAAGATTTTAAAAGTGACTAAAAATGAGATTAATTATACCCCAACATTTGTATTCAAAATAATAGACCAAATATGCTCAAACATAGAGAAACATCATAATCAACCATCTACAGAAATTGTATTACAAGAATGTTGGTAATAAACTCTATAATAATAATAATTTAAATATGTGAAAATATATTAATATATTCCACTGCCAGTACTGAAACAACAGATACATGGTGAATAACGGCAATTTGATATGATTATAAAAATTTGTGATAATAGATAAAAGCTGAAGTTATGTTCTGTGAAGAGTGTGTGTGATAGTCAGGAGTCCTACACACAGAAGGACGAACCATGTTCCAGCATGAAACATAGGTGCACCCGATGCTGAAACACACACACACACACACACACACACACACACACACACACACACACACATACACACACACACACACAAACACAAATTAGATAAAAGCGTTAGATAACATTTGTTTAACATCTGCTTGTATGTCATTACACTAGGACTAGGTATCATTTAACTTTGACTAATTCATTTATTCATTATCCTTCTACTTTTCCTGGTGTGGATGGCAACACGATGAGAAGGTCATCCCCAGCCACAGATTCCAGCCTCTCCCCAGATATTTGCAACTCAACTGTGACGCATAATTTCTCCAGCAGATTCTGGGTCTGCCCCTGGGTCTCAATCCAGTGGGACGTGCCTGATATAGCTCTATCGAGAGCCAATTAGGGTGTTCTTTTAAGGTGCCTGAACAACTTCAACTGGCTCCCTTCAATTCAGTGAAGCTGTGACTCTGAGGCTCTCCTGAGTTCTTGAGCCTCTCACCCTATGACAGTGAGTAAGTCCAGCCCTGCTGGAACCTCACTTCCATATTCCACAATCATATTCTTTTGCTCAGTTCATGACCATAATTGAGAAAAGGGACACTGAAAATAGACTGACAGCTTCATCCACAATCTGAGCTCCTGTTTCATCACCACAGACTGGTGTAGTGACTGTAACACTGCTGATGCTGTAAAGTTCATCTGTAAATTCTGAAACCAAAACAACTCTTCTTTTGCTTAAAGGCTTACTATACTATTTATTTTTTATGTTCTAGGATGGAATATGCATCATGTACATCTACTATGTGACAGTTGCTAACTTTAGGCATCTGGTGCTGGTATTTTAACTAAACTTTAGCTGATAGCTCTTTGGCCGTCATATCAAAGTTACAAGTTTCCAGGAGTAACATTTGAGCATGAGTATTGTTCTGACAGTCCCATTTGGTAATAGTTTATTAGTACCTAGCTCTAAATAACTGAATAATGTGGATCATAATGATACAATAAACAGAATTATTAATGAAATCATATACTGTTTATATAAAAATATTCAATAAATGTGGAACTGAACACTACGCTGGTGATAGGGTAAACTATGGCTTACTGTAGCAGTGTTCTATTCGGTAAACAATGTTCTTACCCTGAGCTGTGGTATTGGCAGAAGTCGTTTGGTTTGTCTGGCTGGTGGTGACAGTAGTGAATGTTGATTGAGTTGTCACAAGGGGGATTTTGCCCCCAGTCAGGCCAATGTTCAGGGTGTTCAACTCAGATTGGTACTGCTGAGCCACCCAGGACTGAACCACTGAGGAGTTCTCAAACAGTTTCAGATCAGGCAAATTCATCTGAAGCAGACCTTGCACTGTGCTTACATTTAAGGCCTGAGATACACACAAAAACATCACATTTACATTTCACATTTATGTTTATATCATTTTCAGATGCCCTTATCCAGAGCTTCTAACACTGATCTCATTTATACAAATGAGCAGTTGAGGTCTTTGCTCAATTTGAACTCACAACCTTCCGATCAAATATCTTTTTATTTTTTCTTACTAATTACATTTTTGCACCAAATAAAAAACAAACCTCAGCTATTAAGCTAAACTTTGCAGTAAAAAGGCAGCACCTCTGTGGTCATATCTACTGAAATAGCTGTAATGATATTTCATACCATGATAACAGCAGGGTTTAGATTCATGAAGGTGGTGATGTCCATGCTGACATTCTTGGTAGAAAGAGATTGTATATCTTGCACAGGTGCCCCACCTACACACACACACATACACACACACACACACACACACACACACACACACACACACACACACACACACACAAAGTTATATTAAGTTGGTAAGTTTGAGTAATATAAAAATAGATTAGAGCTTGTCTTTATGATTTTTGATTGAGCATCAGCAAGAACATTCTTTCACTAAATTTATTTTATTTATTTTTTATTTTTGACCCCATTGCCTCCCAATTTTACCAATACCCATCCACTAATTAGCCAGCTCTTCCTTTCAACATGACAGATATAGGGTAGGGTGAAGTTTTGCACATGCTTGCTCCAAGACACATGAAGCCAGGCAATAGCATCTTTTCAACCTGCTGCTCATACTGCATCCCATGGTTGTGGAACACACTCAGAAGAGAGATCAGTCCCTTTTCCACATACATAATGTCTCTGTCACAGCTCAGTCAGATCACAACTCAAATTCCCAAGATGCAACACTCACTTCTCATGCACGCATGCGCTCACCATCCCCGGAGTTCTGATCAGATACACCTGGCACCAATCACACGCACTCTCACCGCTAGTACTTAGGGAAGTCATTCACCCAGAATCTATGCGAAGTATATGCTCAGTCAACTTGTTTCTCTGCGATACCAAGACGTTCTACTTAGTTTGTCTTCGTGTCATCCTCGACCCTTGGTTCTGGTTTCGACTACGCTCTCTGCCTGACCCCGTTTGTGTTGTTCTTCCGATCGCTTGACCTTTGCCTGTCTTACGACGACGTTTCTTGTACTTCCCGATACCACGCTCTGCACCTGCCACCCGCTCCTGCTTCCGTGCTGATTCGAGGTTCGTGACAGTCTCAGAGATGCCCAAGAGTGACTGGGATTGCTCTGGTTGATAGAGAAGACAGCTTGCCTTTCTGAGTATGCCCCTCCCACCCAGAGAGCATTGCCAGTTTTGATCCCTCGGAATCCCTGCCACAGATGGCAATGCAACATAAGGCATGGTTACTTTGTAAAATGTTATGGCTTTACTGCTCTAGGCAAATTCACAAGTTGTCTGTACATATGCATACATGTTGAGTGTTTTATTTTTGTTAAGTGAATGAGTATTTAATCATGGTGTTTGGCTTTGTGTGTTGAAGTTTTTACCCAGGTAAGGGCTGATGAGCTGGTAATATATTCTTGCAGTACTGCGTTGTCCACTGAATGAGGAGTTGCTGATGATGTACAGAGCAGATTTCTGTTGAATGGAACATGAGGACAGATCCAGAGTGTTTGCATTCCTGCAGAGTGGGAAAAAAGTACTTAGAAATGCATCAATACCATTTTTTTCAAGACTGAGTACATAGAGGTGGTGAACTGGCAGCAATATCATATGACGATTCATGATATGATCACCATTATTTTCATGTTAGTTTTCAGGACTATGGTGCAAGATTCCTGAACAGAGCAACCAAACTAATTTCCCTATTGATGAAAATGTAGCTCTACAAGAAAACATAACCTCACAGAAAATATATCAGAGACTACTTAGAACAAGGTACCTTTTCACACAATTTGAATACATTCCACATCCCAACAAAATGTAAACTGTTTTAGAATGTAATGAATTATTTCTAAAATAAAAATGTGAGTCATGATGAGGATCAGCTTTTTTTTTTTTTTTAAGTTTCTTAAATTTCGGTATTATATGCATGGCCAGGTAAAATAAAGCAGCATAAGTGATATCTTTCCAATACTGTTTTCTTATAAAGAGTGCCTTTTTCAAAAGAATAGGTTATTGTTTGCTTTAGTCAAGCTTCTGGCTGCAGTGCTGTTAGACTCACATGCAGTTCTTGTGTCAATTGATTTTTGGCATACTCTTTAGAAAAGTCAATGCAGTGTCTAAATTTGATGCATACCCAATGCCTTGCATTGATGTCATGAATTGTTCGATTGGTTAGGCACAGCTCACTTTTATTGAACAACAGATTTAACCAAGGAGTATTGGCAGATTCCACCTTTTCCACTCCATTTGGGTTTGGTTTGTGTGGTTTTGCTGTCCCATGGGCAGAATACTCTGCCCACACAGTGCAAGTGTTGCTGCTTATTTAGATGACCATCATTTATAGTAATGATTAGCAGCAGCATTTACAACATCTGAGAGTGGTCCTCAGATCCTTGTGATAGGCAGAACTCACAAAAAAATCCAAAGTGTGTGATTGGATGGGTGGAAGTACGGTATCTGGGCCATGGGCAGGTGCATCCCGAAATTGATAAGACAGCGGCAACCGCAGCCTGACCAAGACCCAAGACCAAAAAGGGGGTGAGGCAGTTCTTGTGGATGGCTATTATCATAGGTATGTACCTAATTTTTCCACATCACCAGCCCACTGACTGACCTCACTAAAAAGGGAGCACCACATCTGCTCCAGTAGATGGAACTGTGTGAGTGGGCTTTTTGCCAGGGGGTATGTGGTACAGTGGGTGTGTGGTTGAGCATCAGCAGATATTGGAGAGTAGGCAGGTTGAACTGGCACATGTGATATTTCTCACTTGTGTGTGATCAGAGCAAATTTACTTATGTGTGGCTTGTTTATGTTTTAGGTTACACCACGAATCGGAAAGGGAGAGCTGATCTGAACTATGTGTATTTCTTTTTGTGCATGTGTGTGTGTGTTGTGGCGACAGGCCGGCGCACAGGAAACAAAGATCGCTCCTCCCGCGACTGCCGCTGTGGCGTGGAAGAGACAGCTCCGCTTCAGCGCCATCAAATGTTTTGGACAGCCAGAGAGCACGTGGCGGCGGGGCGGGGCCGCCGACACACCCACGGCTCGTGAATGGTGCACCGCGCGGAAGAATTCCACCATCCAGCAAGCGAGTGGAATGTATAAAAGGGCAATATTCCCCTCGCAGAAGAAAGAGAAGTATATCCGAGCATGCGACTCCGATGCGAGTGACGGCTCCAACCCCCCAGCTGTAACTGCCGATGGCCGAGACCCTTGCCACCCGGTCGAACTTCAACTCTTTTGTTGTGTCTATATTTGTGTATGACTGCATATACATGTGTACTTACTTCAAGCTCTCAGCAGTGATATTTTCCAGTACATTGACATCCAAAGAACAGATGCTGGAACCAACTGCATTTATTTCAGTAGTGCCCAGAGTGTGATTACCTACGCTCAGATACCTTGTAATCACTGCTTTACTCTACAAAACACACACAAATACCTCTTTTAACAAATACATCCATAGCAGTACTGACATGTTAGTTTCTTAATGTCACTAGCTCTATTTAACAAGAAATCCACAGTTAGAATTCATTATCTGATGCGATCTACTGTACCAGATGTAAATCATAGTTCCCTCACACTCTTTCTCTTTCTCTCTCTCTCTCTCTCTCTCTCTCTCTCTCTCTCTCTCTCTCTCTCTCTCTCTCACACACACACACCATCATTTTTTTTTTATTACCATCTCTGGTGCCCAGTTTCCATTATCTGAGTTCATCAAGGAGGACAGTGTGTCAATTATGGCAATGTTCCACTTTCTGATGTCATCAATAGTTGCCACACGAGATGTGGGGCCCAGTAGCTGTAGCACACTATCATTAAGGCCTGATGGGTAGATCTACAACACACACACACACACACACACACACACACACACACACACACACACACACACACACACTTATTACCATCTCAAACATCATATACAACCTAATAACTGTTCCCCTCTGTCCTACATCATTTATATGTCCATTGGTCAGTGTTGCTGACCTGGTTTAACTTGTTTAGAATGACGGTCTGGAAACTGGTGTCCACCACTTTCTCAGTGATGGCTGCCAGGTTGTCTTGCAGGACACTGATATTCAAACACAAATCGAACTGAGTGGAGTCATATCCCACAGGAAATGATGCGTCTGCAATTGTCACAGGTGTGATGGTCCCAGTGGTGCATACTGAGAAAGAGAAACAATTCACAGACAGCTCTGACAAACACTGAACATGCTCTGCAATCCTAGACCTGTCCCTTGCGTCTTTTTGGTTTTTGCGCTATTAAAGGCTACCTTTAATAACAAAATCACTTCATTGTTTCTAGGGTTGTCTTACTGCTTTAAGTACTGTTACCTGCAGCACGACGGACTTTGGACACTTTGGAGTTGCATTCTGTAAATAAATTCCTCTGTTTCTGTATTGGGGTCTTTTGATTCCTCAGGAATGGCATGAATCTCTTCAGAAACGTCTTTTTTAGATCCTACAGGCACAAAAATAGAAATTGCACAATAATTGTAATCACTGGAGAATGTCTATTCTAAATAAAATGTTACATAAACACATATAAATTGGAGATAAATAGATAACAAATAAGAAAAAGAGCTATTGAATTTTAAAGTACATTAAGGCTTTATTTTGGTAAAGCTTTACATACAGAGCTGATCTGTCCCCAGAAGTCTGATTTGAAATAGAGAGGCAGGATGCTCAGCTGCTCCAGAGTCTGCACATTCCACTTTAAAGGATTACTGTTTAATGACAAACAATGCCTGAGTTTTTATGCATATTTAACACAATATAATACAACTCTATATATGCACATATTACTTTATAATAGGGCATGCAATTAAAGCTCGGATGATACTAAAAGATTCATCACAGTTAAAGTTATGCAGATGTTTGCACCAGCTGAAGGTAAATACCATCAAAGCCTAATTTGAACTAATTTGAAATGTCCAATAAGTTTGAGTATGAACTATTAAAACTTGTTGTACTAAGTTTTAACTACAAAGTAAAGTACTACAATGGTTGTACTAAGTATAAACATATCCTTAAGTTATAAAGCTAAAAAAAAATGCACCGTCCTGCTATTGTGTAATGCTTGCTGTAATTAAAACCAACTGAAGAGAGTGATTGTCTTCAAAGTGAACAATTCTACCTTATGCAGAGCAAAAAGAGCATTTACCCCTATATTAGTATTTTGCTAGAAGGATTTAATCTGTGAATAATTTTTTCATGGTATGTGATAACTGGACAAGTATAACTCATAAAAATTCAGTTTCTGTAATGGAACATATACTTGTGGGCAAAGAAAAAAAAAAGTTGGCCAAAAATAGATAAAGTTCACTTAGTGTCACGATCTCGCCAGCAGATAGTGCTGCGGCGTCGACGTGCACAGGCGGCTGCAAAGCGCACGCGTGCACGAGATTACGGAATGAACTGTTTCCTATGGACACGTGCCTTTGTTTTGGTTTTGTTCTCTTCCTGTTTAAGCATTGGTTGATGTTCGAGGGTGTGTCATTTTGCTTGTATCTTTTCTCATTTGTAAGTCACTTTGGATAAAAGCATCTGCTAAGTGAATAAATGTAATGTAATGTAATGTCATTATTGGTCCTAGCTGTCTATGTTCAAGTGTGATTATGTTTGTTATTTAAAGCCCTCGTTTTGCTGTGCACTTTGCGCAGTATTAACTGAATGAATGAATGTTGTGGTGAATACGTTAAGTCTGCTAAGCGGTCTTGTTTTTGTGTCCTGTTCATGTTCCATGATTCAAATCCAGTTTTATTTTTAACCTCGATTATCTCTTCCAATATAGACTGCGCTTGAAAATTTCCAGTTTTTAAAAAATCCCAGTTTCTCAACAACAGTCTGAGGTCTCAGACTTTTGGACTCCACTGTATACTGTTTATAATGTATCATGTTTGATTGGCTGGTGAAGGTGAAATGGAGCACTTCTTGTGACAAAGTTTTAATCTATTATCCCCTTAAACAATACTAGTCACATACCTCAAGTATCTCCAGTGCAACCAAATTTCTGATGAGTTTTAAATGAACCCCTCTCAGCTTTTGTTTAGAATCAACCCAACAACACTTATATCCAGCTGGTGCAGCTGGGCCCGGAACGTTTTTTGTACCTCTGGTCTATTTTCAGATTTTGCTTTAAGCTTTCACTCTCACCCATAAGTGGTGTTACCACTGAGCAGCAGTGACTGTACAGCAGTGATCTGGGAGTCAGAAATATCGCCACAGTTCTTCATTTTCTCCAAAATGTGAGGGTCAGAGTTCTCAATGTAGGAGGAGTCCAGAGTGCAGGCCATATTCCCCAGAACCTCCACCTGATCCCTGGTCAGACTCACACCAGATATACCCTACAACATCATAAACCATGCAATAAAGTCACACAGAGGCTGATTTCTGATGTACAGTCAGGTCTATAAGTATTTGGACAGTGACACAATTTTAATATTCTTCCATCTGTACATCACCACAGTAGATTTGAAATGAAGCAATCAATGTGATGTGTAATGTGATTGAAATGTAGACTTTCAGCTTTAATTCAAGGGGTTTAACAAAAATATTCCATTTACTGTTTAGGAATTAGAGCTATGTTTTGCAGAGTCCCTCCATTTTGACAGGCTCTAAAGTATGCGGACAAACTAACAGTCAGAAATATTATGATTATTTTTATTACATGGATTTTATACCTTTTATTATTTTCCAGTCAATGACTACCTGAAATCAGAGTTTCCTAGCTTGAGATGCTTTGCCAGGCCATTACTGCAGCTCCCTCTAGTTGCTGCTTGTTTGTGGGTCTTTCTGCCTTCAGTTTTGTCTTCAGTAAGAGAAAAGCAGCTCAACTGGGTTGAGATCAATGGACATTTAAGAACATTTAATGTATTTGCCTTTTGAAGCACTTGGGTTGCGTTCCTGGAAATTTTTTTAGGTCATTATTCATCTGTACTGTGAAGCACCATCCTACAAGGGTTTTTTTTTTCAGTTCATTTCAGTCAGTTGACTGAATCTGAGCAGAAAGTAAAGCTCTGTACACTTCAGAATGTATCCTGCTCCTGTATCAGCAGGCACATCATCAATAAACACCAGTGACCCAGTTCCATTGGCAGCCATAAATGCCCATGCCAAAACACCTCCTCCACCATGTTTGACAGATGATGTGGTATGCTTTGGAACATGCACCCTTCCTTTCCTTCTCCATATTCTTCTCTTCCTATCATTCTGGTACAAGTTCTGATACAAAATCTTGCATCAAAACTGGTCAGGCTGTTTTTACAGGTTTATTATTATTATTTTTTTTAACAAAGTCTAATTTGGCCTTTCTGTTCTTGAGTGTTACCAGTGGTTTGCATCTTGAAGTAAACCGTCTGTATTTACATTCATGAAAATTCACATTGGCACCTCTTTAGCTAACATTTAGCGTTCCCATGAACAGCTACGAAATGCAAATTCAATACTTTGAATCAACTCCAGACCTTTTATCTCCTTAATTTGTCATAAAAAAAGGAAAAAACAGGCCACACCTGGTCATGAAACTGCTTATCAGTTAATTGTCCAATTACTTTTGAGCCTGTGAAAATGGAGGGATAAAAAGTGTCTGTAATTCCCAAACAGTTCCTGTAATATTTTTTAAATTAAACCCCTTGAATTAAATCGGAAAATCAACACTTCAGTCACATCTTGATTGCTTCATTTCAAATGCATTGTGGTGGTGTACAGAGGCAGAATTATGAAAATTGTGTATGTAGGTGTGTACAGTGAGGGAAAAAAGTATTTGATCCCCTGCTGATTTTGTACGTTTGCCCACTGACAAAGAAATGATCAGTCTATAATTTTAATGGTAGATTTATTTGAACAGTGAGAGACAGAATAACAACAAAAAAATCCAGAAAAACACATCAAAAATGTTATAAATTAATTCGCATTTTAATAAGGGAAATAAGTATTTGACCCCTCTGCAAAACATGACTTAGTACTTGGTGGCAAAACCCTTGTTGGCAATCACAGAGGTCAGACGTTTCTTGTAATTGGCCACCAGGTTTGCACACATCTCAGGAGGGATTTTGTCCCACTCCTCTTTGCAGATCTTCTCCAAGTCATTAAGGTTTCGAGGCTGACGTTTGGCAACTCGAACCTTCAGCTCCCTCCACAGATTTTCTATGGGGTTAAGGTCTGGAGACTGGCTAGGCCACTCCAGGACCTTAATGTGCTTCTTCTTGAGCCACTCCTTTGTTGCCTTGGCCGTGTGTTTTGGGTCATTGTCATGCTGGAATACCCATCCACGACCCATTTTCAATGCCATGGCTGAGGGAAGGAGGTTCTCACCCAAGATTTGACGGTACATGACCCCATCCATCCTCCCTTTGATGCGGTGAAGCTGTCCTGTCCCCTTAGCAGAAAAACACCCCCAAAGCATAATGTTTCCACCTCCATGTTTGACGGTGGGGATGGTGTTCTTGGGGTCATAGGCAGCATTCCTCCTCCTCCAAACACGGCGAGTTGAGTTGATGCCAAAGAGCTCCATTTTGTTGTCATCTGACCACAACACTTTCACCCAATTGTCCTCTGAATCATTCAGATGTTCATTGGCAAACTTCAGACGGGCATGTATATGTGCTTTCTTGAGTAGGGGGACCTTGCGGGCGCTGCAGGATTTCAGTCCTTCACGGCGTAGTGTGTTACCAATTGTTTTCTTGGTGACTATGGTCCCAGCTGCCTTGAGATCATTGACAAGATCCTCCCGTGTAGTTCTGGGCTGATTCCTCACTGTTCTCATGATCATTGCAAGTCCACGAGGTGAGATCTTGCATGGAGCCCCAGGTCGAGGAAGATTGACAGTTCTTTTGTGTTTCTTCCATTTGCGAATAATCGCACCAACTGTTGTCACCTTCTCACCAAGCTGCTTGGCAATGGTCTTGTAGCCCATTCCAGACTTGTGTAGGTCTGCAATCTTGTCCCTGACATCCTTGGAGAGCTCTTTGGTCTTGGCCATGGTGGAGAGTTTGGAATCTGATTGATTGATTGCTTCTGTGGACAGGTGTCTTTTATACAGGTAACAAGCTGAGATTAAGAGCACTCCCTTTAAGAGTGTGATCCTAATCTCAGCTTGTTACCTGTATAAAAGACACCTGAGAGCCAGAAATCTTTCTGATTGAGAGCAGGTCAAATACTTACTTCCCTCAATAAAATGCAAATCAATTTATAACATTTTTGACATGCATTTTTCTGGATTTTCTTGTTGTTATTCTGTCTCTCACTGTTCAAATAAATCTACCATTAAAATTATAGACTGATCATTTCTTTGTCAGTGGGCAAACGTACAAAATCAGCAGGGGATCAAATAATTTTTTCCCTCACTGTATGTTAGCGAGCTATCCTGTGTGATTTAAGTGAATGAGTCTGTTGTATGTGTGAATTGTAAGGATTACTCTGATACAGTTATTACATGTTATTAAGTTACATGTATTACATGTTGTCTGTTACATGTTAGTAAATGTTTTTAGAAGTATTAAATTACATCTAATGTTGTATTGGCCATAAGCTAGCATCTTGTTACATTAAAGGACAGGGACATGCAGTGTAAATGCCTTGTGCTTTAAGAAATACGTAAGATGTATGCAACGTTTCTGAAATTTTTTATTCCTTTTATCTTAGCAGTTGGGCTTCTGGGTCTCATACTTATGGAGAGTTCAAAAGCTGCTATGGTATTTCTATAGCATTTCAGTTCCAATAATCAGTGCATGAAATATTTTTTTATAAACGTTTTGCATTATAAGTAATTGCACAGTTTGTATGTGTGCTTATTACCAGGCAGTCCCGTGCATTGTTGAACAGGGTGGCTGTTTTGTTGAGGATACTTGATGGAACAGAGAAATCTGCTCCTCCCAAAGCAGTGAAATATGATCTGCAACTGCCATGCTGCACTTTGTCATACCTATATTACACACACACACACACACACACACACACACACACACACACACACACACACACACACACACACACGTAAAAGCATTACATATAATATAGGGTCAGTCCATCTCAAGTGGTTCAATAATAGTAAAGTTGGATGCTTGATGGTCAAGCAACCTGTATTGAACCACTTGAGATGGATTGACCCTATATAAAACAATTTTAAACATAAACATGCAACATGGCAACCAACATGGGTAAATACAGTGTGAACTTTTTTTTTTTACACACCTGTAGTAAAGGAGCATGTCAGTAGGGACATCAGTGAAGTTCACAGAGTCTTCTTTCATGTTGTTGTAAATGCAGGTCAGCTACAACAGAGAACACCTTGAATTGTATACAGTTACATTCAGCATTCTTTTTACTTTACTTTAATTTATCACACCACTCTCATGGCATGAATAACTTCAAACAATCTCATTTGATATGTATGATGCATGTTGAATGCTACACCAGCATTTGCCTGTGTTTTTCAGAGGTTCTTCCATGGTTAAACCTAGCTGGCTAAAGTAAGGTAACCTGACAGAGAATGTATGTAATTTGCTAAAAACAAAGTGTTAGCTGGTTAGTAAATTAACCAGCAATATTCAATCTGGACTTCAATCTGTCTACAAGAAACAAATTTTATTGTTAATGCAAAATGCAAAGTTCCTGTTACCTCCCCGGAGATTTTCCCATAACAGCATATATCCAAGTGTTTGATTTCTCGTATGCCATGGGAATTTGCCAACAATTACAATATTTTTTTACTAATGAAAAACACATTGTAATATTATCAATTTATAGTTACATTTAATGTTGTGGAATGTCAGTGAAACAAGTTAGTTCCTGTTCTCACGTATAATGTAATTATATACATTTATGGCATTTGGCAGATGGCGACCGATTTGTCAGATTTAGGGTTAGACTTAGGGTTAGCAACTTACAAAAGTGATGCTACTATAGAAATAATAACATATTAGAACATGCAGATTAATATAGAGCTGTAATATGCCTTTCAGCGGACACTCCGTTATAACCATGCATTTATAAAAAATTAATCCTGATCGGATTTTAGAATTCAACAGCAATGTAGTATTATACATTTTAAAACATGAATAATCTTGAACAACCTGATATAAAACAAGTGTATTAAATGTTCAACTGCTAGAATTCATGACTGAAATTATCTCATTTTGGAAGAATATCAGAGTGTATGTACCTGAGCCTCTTTCAGGAGGACCTTGTCTCTGCCTGCACGTGGTCTACAGGCTTTCACTAGATCTTTGGTTTTTTGCTGTGGGAGAGACTGAACTGAGCTACAGGAGAATCCCTGCAGTACTGATGCTGACAGACTGTGGGGAGAAACCAACAAACACATGCACACACACACTTGAATGCCTCAATTTTCAACACCAAAAAGGCATGCGATAAGCCAATATATTATAATGCTTAGCTGGACCCTTACAGTTGTTGCTCACACACTGTGGACTTATTCTGGCAGTATATATTTATACAATAAAAAAAAACATGTATAAGAATGGGTTTCTAACTCACTCTTCTGGATTATCACTGGTATTGGCCACTGCACCAAACAACATCATAGCCTGGTAAAAATCAAACAAAAAATTGAACAGTTATTCATTTTTACACATATCAAGAGTCCACAAGCATTATCTAAAATATTTGATTGTGTGTGTGTGTGTGTGTGTGTGTTTTGTTACCTGTTCATGACTCCAGCTCTTGTTATTAATGAGTGAAATCTCAACAGAGCTCAGTGATGACAGTAGAATAACTGGGATATGCATGACCAATGCATCTGGGACATTCTCTATCACTTTGGACTGGTCTGCAGAGATTACCTGGAAGAAACATGGAAATATACACGTGTATATTACGTTATATCTCTATCTATCTATCTATCTATCTATCTATCTATCTATCTATATATATATATATATATATATATATATATATATATATATATACACACACACACATATATACACGGCTGGTGGTGGAGGGAGATTAAACTCAATGCTGAAATGCTTCACTGCTGCTACTTCTGGTGTAAAATTTTAGCAGAGCAGAGATTACAGTGCTTACAAACTGAAGTTTTGTCATCATTCCACACAAGACATTTTCTTTACAAACTCGATGTGTTTTCCCACCCTCTTTTTATTGACAGGATATAATCGGCCCTGATCATCGGTACATCTCTAATATATATAAAAAATTATGCATGTGTGAGTGTGAGATGTGTGTACCTGCTGGACATAGGTTTCTTGAAGAATAACTGGTGCTGACAGAATGTTATTGATGAATGTTGGATTCTGGGATAAAGACAGAAGCTGAGAAGATGGGATGCTGGAGATTGTTGCAGAAGGAACGCCACCGATGAGTGTTCCCAGAGATAACAGAGAAGAGGCACTGCTGATCTGTTAAGCAAAACAATAGCCAATCAGAAAAACTCAACCTGAAGATTACCTGTTCACTTTTACTTGCATGCTATATGTACACCATATAGGAGTTACAGCCCTCTTTAAACATAGTCTACATTTGAACGTGACAAATCACTGCTTAGTTGCTTGGTCATCTATGTAGGTCTGCACCATTTTGAACATTTACAAACATGTGTGCTACGAAATGCAATTGATTCCAGATGTGGGATTTGCATCTGGAATCTGTCCAGATGACTCCCAAGTGTTGTAAGTAACTCAAGGTGAGGTTTCTCCACTCCACTTCATCAGTTCTACTGAATGGTGAAAAAAAATCTCTGTGGCAAAATACCTGGCAGGAAGACACTCCCATATAATAGAATTTTTTTTTTCATGTTTTGTAGTCAGTAGTTTACACTCACATTAACGCCTGCACTAATGATGCTCTGGATGAGGGCATTTTCTTGGCCCTGGTCCCAGCCTCTGATGTTACTGAGTGTAGGCAGAGCACTGTTTATCACATTGTAGGGGGCGGAGCTTATCTGGCCAACAGTCAGGCCAACACTCTGGCTGCCAAGCAACTGAATTGTAGGTGCTGACACACTAGGAAACTTTTCCACCAGTGCTGCTGTGATCTAAGAAAGATGGATAACTTACACTGTTAAAGAACAACTGATTAGACATGCTCATTCAAATGGTAGAAAATCTGATACTATTATTGGGATTGGTATTTAAAATTGACTGATTACCTCTGGATTGGTTTCATTGCAGAATTTGTTGATGCCCGACAGAATGATCTGACTGTCTTCATTTCCAAGAGGAACAAATGCAGAGGCAGGAGCTTCACAGAGAAGTCCACCTGGTAATCTGCACACAAACACAAACACGGAGTCTGAATATCTGCCCATATACATAACAATAATGAAGGACTTGATACAGTATGTCATGTTAATCAAGAAACTGCGCATTACCATTTTTCTAATTTATATATTAATTTCAGTTTTTGTTGTGTTCTATAGTGCAGGCGTGTCTTAATGTAGACCACTAGTGATTTTTTTCAAATTTAATACAATAATTTTTTATTTTGTAATTTTATAATGTAAATTTACTAATTAAATTATTGACAACTACTTCAGTGAAAAATAGAATCTTTGAAATATTTAAATTAATTTCAGATTTTCATAGTGTTTGATATGCCCCCTATTTGATTTAATGACAGTGTGCACTTGAGCTGGCATAGACTGCACACATTTTCGCAAAAACCTTATCCTTAATCCATCAGAATGTTGTCTGTACACATGCTTCAATAAAAGAGTTTAGACATGAGGAAAATCTGACCTTTTTTAGAAAGCAGTTAACATCACAAATTTCAATTTCAATATCACAAATTTGCTTACATTTAAATAGGGTCCTAGAAGTCAGAAGCAGAATCTTGAATAGTCAATATTCAAGATGTTAAACATTTAATTTCTTTTGTTGTAAATATTTTTAAATTCTAACCTTCTATTTATTTCCAATTTTAAATGAAAAAAATCCCAGATTTTCTGTCTCAGACTTTTGGACCACACTGTATATTACAGGGTTTCTATTGTCTGGTTAAAACTGGTATTTGACCTGTAAAAACTGCATGATCGGCAAATTCAAATACTGCTGGATACATTATGAAGTAAAAATAGTAATTGAATATCTTTTCTCTTTTGATTCAATAATGTATGTCTCTTTAAATGAACAAAGATGATATGCTGAAAAAAAGTCACTGTTTAAATGTAGTTGTTTAAGCATGCTGCCACTGGGGGTTGTATCACTACCTACCGCTAACCTGTAATTATATAGTCACTGCTGTGGAATCACTGGTTTATATACACTCTATTCAAGTCCGAAATGTAAAATTCCTCATACTCAGTCAGAAATGACTTAAGTACATTTTAAAGTTCTAGTTTCTTCTCTCTACTGACAATCACTGTACAATCGTGACAATGACAAAACAGTTGACTATTTAAAATTTCATGTTAAAAGCAGACAATTTTGATCAGCCTAATCGAGACAGTGAGGAACATGGTCAAAGAGACATGATCCTGGTCCAGCTGCAAAAAAGCAGAATTGTCATTTGAGAATACATTTGAGAATATGCATAACAAGGAAACGTTTCCTTGCTTCATGCTTCCTCTGATGCATAAATTAAATGGTAAATGGTCTGCATTTATATAGCGCTTTTATCCAAAGCACTTTACAGTGTGTCTCATTCACCCATTCACACACACCAATGGTAGCAGAGCTCCCATGCAAGGCACTAACTTGCCATCGGGAGCAACTTGGAGTTCAGTGTCTTGCCCAAGGACACTTCGGCATGTGAAGTCGTGGGCTGGGAATCGAACCGCCAACCCTACGATTAGTGGACAACCTGCTCTACCACCTGAGCCACAGCCGCTCTATTACATTTTGCCCTATTAAATTATGTATCACAATACTTATTAAAGTATTACATTATGCTCTATTAAATCATGCACAAATGATTTGCATAATATTAATGCGGAGAGAAGAAATTTGGCTTGATTAATTTTAAATGTAAAAAAATCTGTATATATTTGGCATAAATTGACTCTCAGTATGCCTACATTACCCAGCATAAATATTGACATGACTTTTTGGGCCCAGATTGCCTACACTGAATAGCGCTTCATGTTAATAAATGTTCCCTTTCAAAGGGAACTTCGACGTTGTGCTTAGGATAACATTATGATAGCACCCTTACGCATGTGACCAGTATCTGAAGCTTGTATAAAATCTTGCCTCTACTTGTGAAGCTTTTGGGCATAGAGCATACGACAGCAGCCCTCGAGGGGTCTGTCTGTCAGCATTGTGAACATTTCACAATTAGGCAGCTCCGCTCTCGGCTCGCTCTCTTCTCGTCTGAAGGGAGTTGGGTTTCAGAGCCTCGCGGATCTGGGCCGGCCACTGCTGAGGCAGCCAGCTGGTTAAGGTTGTGGGGTTCTCTTATGGATTTGGAAGAGGAGCCGAAGACAAGTGCTGCTCTATCTCTTGCTCTGTCTTCCGGGTCCGGCTCTCCGCCTGACTTTGGAGTTCGCGTCAGACTCCTGTGGAAAGCCAAAAGCCAAAACATCCTCGCTGACTCCGAGGAGTCGGTAGAGGGTGCCATTGCACCAAAAACCGACAGCAGCTCTCAAGCTTATAAAGAGCTGCTTGAGGTGATTACTAGGGCAGTTGAAAAGTTGAATATAGACCGGCCCGGGGAAGAGGAAGTGGCTCGTAGCAGGCTGGATGAGCGCTTCCTCTCCAAGGAAAATAAATATAAATCTCCAGCACACCACAGAAAACTCCCCTTTTTTACAGAAGTGCATGATGAGATATCACGCTTCTGGAGAAAACCATACACTAGCCGTGTTTATAACGAGCAGCACGGCTATTTAGCGATGCTGAAGGTGGAGGAGGCGCTTGCGAGCCACCTCTATCCATGAATGGCAGGTAATTTAGGGAGGCCAACTTTACCCTATAAGCCATGTAAGGCCATCTCGGTGTTGGTGGGCATTGGTGGTTCCTATGCGGCAGCGGGTCTTGCTTGTAGGTCACTGCATACAATGGCAGTGTTGCAGGCCTACCAAGCAGACCTGCTGAGTGAGCTCGATACTGGGGAGGGAATTGGGCCCGAGGCAGTGGCAGAGCTGCTCCGCACCACAGATTTATCTGTCCGGGCGACCAAACAAACGGCCCGTCATATCGGCCGTTCAATGGGTAGCCTGGTTGTGGCGGAGAGGCACCTATGGCTCAACCTCTCAGGGATGGGGGACAAAAATAAGGTCTCCTTGCTGGACGTAATGACAAAATTAATATTCATGAAATAATAAGCTTTATCGTCTCTTACTAAAATGGGACATAACGATTTCCCTGTCACCATGTGTTTGTTCTCACATTTTATTTTCTCACTCTCATATAATAAGGCTTTGGTCTCTGTAGGATTGCCTCTTATAAATAAATCTGAACAAAAATTCTGCAGTGTTCTATCTCTCAGTCTTGAATTGGGCACACCTACATATTAATTAGTGTGCTTTGAAATTAGAGATTAGTATTATATAGTGAATATATAATGCTTTACCTGAGAGGGCTAAAGTTGGGATTCTGGATGTATAATTGAGTTGTGTAGTATTCTGTGACATTGGCTGAAATCTCTGAGTTACTAAACAACTGAAGATTTTCGGAATTCTCCAGGAACACAGCAATCTACAGGACACAATAAAAACACAATCAATAAACTTTGAGGTCAATGTGTGTTTACATATTTTTTTTCCATATGTATGTGCATATATATACATATATATATATATATATATATATATATATATATATATATATATATATATATATATATATATATATATATACCATCCACTTTATTAGGAACACCTGTACAACTGCATGCTCATGCAGTTATCTAATCAGCTAATCATGTGGCAGCAGCACAGTGCATAAAATAATGCAGACACATGTCAAGACCTTCAGCTAATGTTTATATGAAACATCAGAATGGGGAAAAATTTTAATCTTGGAGACTTTACCGTGGTATTGTTGTTGGTGCTAGTTAGGCTGGTTTGAGTATTTCAGAAACTGCTGTACTCCTGGGATTTTCACACACAACAGTCTATATTATTACAGAAGGTAACAGGGGGTTATCCATGGATGGGCATCCATGAGGAAATCTGGCAGCAACAACCATGCTGAATTTATTCCCATTAAATTAAGCTCTTGAGCTGTATCTACATGATTTTACCTGCATAATTATAAACTAAAACATTATTTTTAGGTCATTTATTTCTTATAAAGAATATCATCCAACATTACATATCTGTGAGTGGCATGCTTTGTACGAAAGGACAGATTTGCATCATGCCTAATCTCGTCTACTGAAGTCAGTGTTCAGATTGCACTCCAATGGATTTGAGCTAAAATGGATCATAAGATTTTGCACAAACTTGTGGAATCCATGCCAGCTTGAGTGCACACGGTCATTAAAGTAAAAAGTGGACATACCAATACTAAGAAAATCTGAAAAGTAAATATTTAAATGTAAATATTTAAAATATTCTACATTTTATTCAGGTTGTTGCCAATAATATACTGTAATTTGTAATGAAAACTGTTGTATTAAATTAGAAAAGAATGCAAAACAGAAGAATTTTCACTAATGCTCTCAGACTTTTGGACCTCACTCTGTATGTGTGTTTGTGTGTGTGCATGCATGTTTGTTTTACCTTGCTATCTGATATAAATGACCGGAGATCGGTGAGGGTGATGAAGGTTATGAAGAATCCAATGTTATTAGCAAACCAGGCAGTAGAGTTCAGAAGAGGATCTGAGGAGTTATAGCAGTGGGGGCTGCCTTCTGCAAGATACACACAGATGGATATGTAGACACACATACATTTGCACACACAAACATTAATTAAAATTAATGTGCAGTTAGCAAATTAATTTTAAGCATCCATTTATCAGAAAGATAAAAAGAGAGAGGTGTGGCTATTCTTACCGCTGCTGTTCAGATACACTTTCATAGAGCTGTACACATCAGCCGGGGTGAAATCAGTTGCAGAAAAATTGTAGTTGTCCCCCAGGACAGACACCCTGCTCACAAACATATATAGAGGTGATTTTACTAAAAATTCTCAGATTTTTATCCAACAGACATGGGGCAGTATTTGTGCTGTGAGCCCTGTGTAATGGTACATCCAGCAAAGACTCACAGTTTCCTGTATGAGAGACAGGAGGCGCCACTGAGTTTGGCAGCACTGATGAGCTGAGAACTGAGGTAGGGCAGGTAGTGAACCAGGGTGACATTAAACCACTGTTCTACATCAGCCTGAGATGAGGCACTGAGAGCTCGAGGCCACACACACTCCAACGTTTGGCTGGCCAGAGCTGAGGACAAAACAGGCTCCTGTAGAGAGAAACAGGGATTACTCTAGGAGCTAATATTGATATAATAAAGGCAAGTAATCCACATGGACTAAAAGGGTAGGTGAAATGAAGACAGGTGTACCATCTCCAGGAACTGATCGGTTCTATTGTAGCTGTTGAGGAGTGTGCAGAGCTCAGAACCATTAACGACTGTGTTCGGCCTGTTCAGAAACTCGCTGAGTTCTTCAGGAGAGATGGAGTCCAAAAGCTAGTGGACACAGAGGAGAGACAACACATCCGTTACAGAAGGAGATGTGGACAGCTCATTGGCTGCCACTTACACTATTAATGAGCGATTCACTGACACAATCAGCAGAAATACCTCTTCCTGTCGGTCAGGTGGGATCAGAGACAGGAAATCCTTCAGGTCGGGGAATCCAAAACTGAGGAACAGCCCTTTCAGGAACATGTAGAAGCTTCCGCTGTCATAGCAGCTCAGGCCTGTGAGGCAATATAGGACACTAATGAGAAAAGTCTGTGTTGAATTCAGATTGACGATCTCAAACCAGTGAATGTGGGTCACTACTGACTTAGCCCAAATTACAAATACACAAGCAAGAGCAGTCTTAATCGAAACACACACACACACACACACACACACACACACACACACACACACACACACACACCTTGACTGGACTGGTACTTGAGATAGTCTTGTGTGTAATTGAAGACAATGTTGGACTGTGCTGCAGAGAGGTCACTGTACACATGATCAAGTCCTTTCACTCTGTAAACACAACAACATAGAAGTAAACGAGTTAAAAATCAAAGAACGTAAAGAATAGATCTGTGCATTCATGTTAACTGGGAGCTCACATCTCTCTGTAGGAGTCACAGCTGATGTTCATGGGGATGATGGACAGGGTGTTTGGACCAATCCCAGGAAGGAAGAAGGAAAGATAAGTCTGGAACCACAGGGCAAAGTCATCTGGGCTGAAACTTTGGAAGTGAGGCACCAGATACAAGAACGTCATGTTCAGAATGGTGTCTGATATTGTTGGAGGAATGCTGGTCAAGTTCATCTGCAAACACACAGCAGCATGGATTAACAGTCTTGACACACTTGGTCTTCATCAAATAGTATGCATAGAATCAATGTATATTATTTCGAAGGAAAATGTGCCCTGGTTTGTAGACTACAGAAATCCTTACTTGTATTGCAGTCTGAATGAAGGCTGTGAAAAAGCCACCAAGTTGATTCAGATCTAAAGATGTGATCACACTGCTAAACACCTCTCTAAACACAGAGTCATTTCCCAACACTCCTGAATCCGGCTGCAAGATGAACTGTGCCTTCTGCTCATTGGACAGTAAGCCTAACACTGCAACCTGCAGGACAAAACAGGCATATCACACATTCTGTTCACACCAGGTCCACAAGGAAAACAAAGAGACAGTGGTACAGCAGCTGCCTGCTCTCTCCAACAAAATCCAGAGACCAACTTTTACTACTACAGTCAACTGCAAACCGACAAGACACAAAGTTGGTTACTCACGCTAGAGAAATTTGCATTTAGAATTTTCAGCTCTTCCGAAGATGCATAAATGGAGAAATTGCCAAGGTTCTTTTCAAGCCAGTTAATGCTGCTAGAAGTGTTGGAAACACAGCCAGGATCTAAAAAGATCAGAGACCAGTCTGGAGATTAATCAAATCAAGTCTAAGACTGCCAGTTTCTTGTATTAAAACAAGTAAAACAGGCCTATGTACCTGGCAGGTCAGCTCTTGACAGGAAGGGAAAGATGAAAGAAGTAATGACCGACTGCCTTTGTTCTACTCTCATGAGTGACTCTTGACTACTGAGAGACTCCACCCTAATTTGATTGAGAACACATTAGATATTATCATTAAGTACTTCATATCCATGTCCTAAATAACACCTAGGAAGTGCTCAAAGTCCCTTGTCCATACTTACACAATTTGGTATGTCTCACAGCTGAAGTTCTTGGAACTGAGGTGGGAAAGAATGTCTGTGGACACTGATGATAAAAATAGTCTGAGCCTCATCTGGAACCACTCGGTTACAAATGTGGCATTCTTCAGCTGTGCTGCAGTGAAGTCATTGATTATCACCTCCCCGATAGCATTAAGTATGCTTGGGTCAGCCTCAACATTGCTGAGGTTCTGCAAGAAAAATACATACAATATACAGTTCCAAAGAAATATGTATTTTTATGCTACAGTATCACGCAAATTTGAGTACCACTCATACCATGTTGTAAACCTTGTCCAGGGCTTCATCCAAAGGTGCAGCCAAATTGTGGAAGAAAAGTTTCCAAACTTCTTTGGGGTACTTTATGATGCCTGTCAGTTTACATTTTAGCAGTTTGGCTAGATCATCAGTGGAAAGAACAGCAACCTTGAAACACAAAAACATGCAAGATGAAAAGATTTGTATGTAGTCAAATGAGTGACAACCAAATATTTAAACAAGGTGAGATTCAAGACTGGAATTTTGCATCTGGTTAATAGATAGCATACTGATGAACAGGCATAGTCAGTGATGCTGAAGTTGCACAGTACTGCAGAAGCATTTCCATACAAGAGTGTAGTCTCAATTGCTTGACTGTGGAGAAAAAAACAAAAAACAAAAACATGAATCATTATTCTCCTGTTACTACTTTCCAATTTACACTCTTTCTTGGTTTTATTAAACCACAACTTACCTGTCTACATCCTGACATGGGTTGGCAGTGGCACTAGATGTGCTTTCAAAAGAAGTGATGATTCTGTTACTTGTAGTGTTGGAAGCAGAGGTGGTAAGGAGGAGATTAGCAGTGGCAGTTATGTTGACATTTGTTGCAGCAGAAGTGGTCATTCTCATACTTGTAGTGTTGGAAGCAGTGGTGGTAAGGAGGGGATTGGCAGTTATGTTGACATTTGTTGCAGTAGAAGTGGTCACTCTTGTACTTGTAGTGTTGGAAGCAGTGGTGGTAAGGAGGGGATTGGCAGTGGCAGTTATGTTGACATTTGTTGCAGCAGAAGTGGTCATTCTCATACTTGTAGTGTTGGAAGCAGTGGTGGTAAGGAGGGGATTGGCTGTTATGTTGACATTTGTTGCAGCAGAAGTGGTCATTCTCATACTTGTAGTGTTGGAAGCAGTGGTGGTAAGGAGGGGATTGGCCGTTATGTTGACATTTGTTGCAGTAGAAGTGGTCACTCTTGTACTTGTAGTGTTGGAAGCAGTGGTGGTAAGGAGGGGATTGGCAGTGGCAGTTATGTTGACATTTGTTGCAGCAGAAGTGGTCATTCTCATACTTGTAGTGTTGGAAGCAGTGGTGGCAAGGAGGGGATTGGCCGTTATGTTGACATTTGTTGCAGTAGAAGTGGTCACTCTTGTACTTGTAGTGTTGGAAGCAGTGGTGGTAAGGAGGGGATTGGCAGTGGCAGTTATGTTGACATTTGTTGCAGCAGAAGTGGTGATTCTGTTACTTGTAGTGTTGGAAGCAGTGGTGGTAAGGAGGGGATTGGCAGTTATGTTGACATTTGTTGCAGTAAAAGTGGTGATTCTGTTACTTGCAGTGTTGGAAGCAGTGGTGGTAAGGAGGGGATTGGCAGTGGCAGTTATGTTGACATTTGTTGCAGCAGAAGTGGTCATTCTCATACTTGTAGTGTTGGAAGCAGTGGTGGTAAGGAGGGGATTGGCAGTTATGTTGACATTTGTTGCAGTAAAAGTGGTGATTCTGTTACTTGCAGTGTTGGAAGCAGTGGTGGTAAGGAGGGGATTGGCCGTTATGTTGACATTTGTTGCAGTAGAAGTGGTGATTCTGTTACTTGTAGTGTTGGAAGCAGTGGTGGTAAGGAGGGGATTGGCAGTGGCAGTTATGTTGACATTTGTTGCAGTAGAAGAGGTCATTCTCATACTTGTAGTATTGGAAGCAGTGGTGGTAAGGAGGGGATTGGCAGTGGCAGTTGTGTTGACAGTTGTTCCAACTGAAGTTACTTTGAAACTTTTAGTGGGGAAAGCAGTGGTGGTGAGGATGGCACTGGTAATGGCAGGTGTGTTGATTACTGTAGTCATTTTAGTGAAATTGGCAGATGTGGCAGTGTCAGTAGCTGTTCTGGTACTAGAAGTGGTTGTACTGATGATGGCGGTATAATTACTGCCATTGGTGTTGATGATGCCAAGGTTCAGCATATCTAAATCAGACTGGTTCTGTTGTGACACCCAGGACTGAACCGCTGAAGAGTTCTCAAACAGCTTCAAGTCTGCCACATTTACCCCCATTAAAGCTTGCACTGTGCTCACATTCAGGGCCTAACATACACACACACACACACACACACACACACACACACACAATATAAATTTTCTGTCTTAATTCAAAACTAATTATTTATATTTACAGTTATTTATCTGTTTCATATGTAAGAATTGAAGAAAAATCTTTTCTTTTTGTATTGAGCTGGTGTTTCTTTCTTGATTTTTCGTTGACACCAGAATTAACATCTGCTATCAGATATAAGCTGTAACTGCACTTCCTTGTTGCTACAAGCTGTTTACACGTTGCTAGATTAGATCAGATAAAATCAGATATTCATATTCAGTTTCGGTCAGGAGTTGCTCATTCACGCAATTACACTTTGTCCATCTCTCCCACACTATTACCTGCGCACACACACATCTTTAACACAACCCTCTCTACTGGCACATACCCTACCTCATTTAAGCAGGCCCGGGTTACCCCACTGCTTTAAAAAACGTAGCTTAACCCTGCTGCAGTTGACAACTACAGACCTGTTTCCTCTTTCCTTTTCTTTCCAAAATTCTTGAAAGAGCCGTTTTTAATCGACTCTCCATTTTTCTCACACAGAACAATCTCCTGGACACCAAGTAGTCTGGCTTCAAGAACAATCACTCTACAGAGATTGCTCTGCTTTCTGTCACTGAAGCCTTACTACTAGCAAGATCAACCACAAGATCATCTGTCCTCATCCTACTTAACCTCTCTGCTGCCTTTGACACTGTGAATTATTAGATCCTCCTGTCAACTCTCTCCAGCCAAGGTATCACCGGAACAGCTCTGTGTTGGGTGGAATCGTAGCTTCAAGGTATTCTGGAAGGGAGGTATTTCTGAAAATCAGCAACTCACAACTGGGGTTCCCCAGAGGTCAGTTCTGGGTCCACTACTCGTTTTCATTTATACTACATCTCTGGGGCCTGTGATTGAGTCTCATGGTTTCTCATATCATTGCTATGCTGATAACACCCATCTCTATTTGTCATTCCAGCCTGATGATCCATCAGTCTCTGCATGAATCTCTGCTTGCCTGTTTGACCTCTCAAACTGGATGAGGGAACACCACCATATGCTTATACAACATTAAGAAAATCAGACCCTATCTCACAGAACAGACTACACAGATACTAGTCCAGGCTCTTGTCATCTCAAAACTGGAATACTGTATCGCACTACTCTTGGGCCTCACAGCCAGCTCCATCAAACCCCTTCAAATGATTCAGAATGCAGCATCACACTCGTCTTCAACCAGCCCAAAAGAACTCATGTCACACCCCTCTTTATCTCCTCCACTGGATTCCTGTAGCTGCCCATATCAAATTTAAGGCCTTGATGCTCACGTACAAGACCTTGTCTGGAACAGTGCCCCCCTACCTCAACACTCTCCTTGAGGCTTACGGTCCCTCATGCAATCTGCTATCGGGGAACGACCGATGCTTAGTAGTATCTACTCAGCGTGGCTCAAGGTCCCTTTCCAGAACCTTCAAACTAACTGTTCCTCAGTGGTGGATTGAGCTTCCAACCTCAATCTGGACCGCAGAATCTGTCACCATTTTCAAAAAACAGCTAAAGACCCACTTTTTCCATGAGCACTTAACTAACCCCTAAAATGCTAAATTAATAAATGTAAATGTATTTCATACCTTAAGTACAGCAGGATTCAGACTAGTGAATATGGTGATGTCCATGCTGATGCGATTAGTCGAAAGGGCTTGTATGTCCTCCAAAGGAGCTCCACCTAAACATACACACGTTAACAACTTAATTTAATTTATGGTAAGATACCTCTACAAATAACACACTCGCACACATAATAAAAGCTTCAAAAATTTGTAGCAAATCTATAAGCTAAATGTTGTTTTATCTTTTTTATGCTGATTATTTATATCTTTGAATTATATTTTATATTTGTATTTAAAGTTTTCCCAAGTACAGATGGAGTATCATTGGACTTTTTTCAGCCTTCAAATATGAATTTTGTTAATGTTGTTCTTAGCCAAAGCCTTTTTTAAACTTCCGTCCTTGGTATTTTTCTTCTGCATGATGTTAGCTATTCCCCTCAGAACGGTCCCCTAAAACACCTCTCAGTAGTTATCCAATGTTGTCTGTGACAGGTCCTTGCACACTATTTTCCTAATTCAATGTCCATCGATGGTCCATCACTAAGGAAAAGGAGGGAGAAGGACCACTAGCTATCCCCTAACCCTAACCCTGAGATGTACATGACCTGAGTTAAAAATGACCACAAAATAACAGAGAAGTGGGGTTTTGAATTTGGAAGTCCAGGCCATTTTGAATCAGTAAAAATTAAACCCTTCTAGCAGGGGAAAGGCTATGATGGGAGGTAGATTGGCAACTCCTTTTCCATATCCTTAGCCAGTACAGTATTTCATTCCACCACCATCTTCTGTGACGTTCAGCGTTTGGCCTTGTCTGTACATTACATCTGGCCTTTGTGCCACTCAAAGGGCAAACAGTGAGATACTTTGCAGTTCCCTCATATTTTTCATACAGGTGCTAATCATGCTAGGCATTCCATGGTAATTGAATGTTCCACCTGCATGGTGACTGAGTTAACCTTTAATGCAACTTGGCTCTTTTCTGTCATCTTCAGAACAACGGTACTTTGTTTACAATCTTTTCCAGAAAAACACATCACTTGATCTGGTGATGTTTTTCATATTTAAATTTCCAGTTTTAATGTGTCTGCACCAACAGTAGCCTCAGATTACAGGTCTCGGTTGACAGAAGTGGAAGCTAATGTCTTCTGCTCGTATACTCCACCCACTTCAAGGTTCGATGTGTTGTGCATTCTGAGGTGCTAGTAAAGGCGGTTGTAAAGGGTTGTTATATGAATTAGCGTACCCTTACTATCAGCTTAAACCAGTCTGGAACCAGAATTGATTCTCAGGAAATGCTCTATGTCTGTTGCACTACAGTGTGTACACTCTAGGGACAGTTGTACAGTAAATCCCAGAAAATCAGAAGTTTCTGAAATAGCCCAACCAGTCTGTCTTGCATCAAAAACCATGTCATGGTCAATGATAATAACTTAACATCTTGATTTATATGTGAATGATTTTATGCACTGTGCCTGTTCCAATGATGATTCCAATAGATGATTGGATGACAGCATGAATGAGCAGATATAGGTGTTTATATCGAATTGGCTGATGAGAGTATATCATATTTAAAAATGCTGTTTAAATATGTGGGAATGTGTTTTACCCAGGTAAGGACTCATGAGTTGGTAGTATGTTATTGCATTGCTGCGTTGATTGCTGAATGAAGAGTTGGCGATGATGTACAGAGCAGATTTCTGTTCGATGGAACATGAGGACAGATCTGGAGACAGGAGCGCCCTGCATAGAGAAAAAAAAAGTAAACTATGTGAGCACTACTGTACTCAAATTATTCTCAAATCTCTTTATTTTGTTTATCCATGTTGGTGTATGTATGTACATTTGAGTGTGTACTTACTTTAGGCTCTCAGCAGAGATATTTTCCAGTACACTGATGTCTAAAGTACAGATGTTGGCACCAACTACACTTATTTCAGCACTTCCCATAGAGCGATTATCCATGCTCAGATACCTCATAATCACTGCTTTACTCTAGAAAATACACAGACATTATTGTTGTAGCAATCACATCAGTGTCTGAGCATTAACCATGTTCAACTAAGGATTTTTATGTATTAGTGGTTTAAAGGAGTTATGAAATTGTTTAAGTTTTAGATAAGGACCAGACCTGAAGCTCCAGCTTCATCCTAAATACCTTTGTATACATTTCCTCTCTATTTTCTCATATAGTGATGATGTTTTCTGCATCACACTGTTTCAAACTTACTGTACAAAATGTAAACACTTCCCTTCATACTACAATTTTTCCCACACTCTCTGACTCTCGCTCTCTGAAGGATCGCAGAGGAGCTCTCGCTCCCTCTCACTGAGTGATCACAAATGCTCTCTCTGTTTCTCCCTTTCTTTGAAGGATTGCAGATACTCTTTCTCCCTTTCACTTAAGAACAGATGCTCTTTCTCTCTCCCCATCTCTATCTCTCTCTCTCGCTCTCTCTGAAGAATCACAGATGCTCTTAATTTCTCTCACCCTGTCTCTCCAAGAGGACATGAGAAGATATTCTTAATTCGCAAGTTGGTAGACAGAAATTACAGTACCCACAGTAATAATCAATGCCAAAGTACTTCTTAGCTCTCAAACCCACACACACACACACACACACCTCCATTACCTTTTCTGGTTCCCACTGTCCATCCTTTGAGTCCATCAAAGAGGACAGCGTGTCAATTATGGTAATGTTCCAGTTGCTAATGTCATCAATACTGGCCACACGAGAAGTGGAACCCAGTAGCTGCAGCACACCATCATTAAGGCCCGATGTGTAAATCTACATTTGCACACAAAATCAACAATTCAGTATATACCACCTAACACTCGCTGTCCAAAATGTTGTGTGGGTAAATCCACCAAACACACAAAGACAGGCTTTAAACTCAAAACCCAAAAACCAACCCCGTTTGACAGGGGTTCATTTTGAAAACATACACCATGCAAGTATCATATTTAAACCGACACTGTCAGTAATGTCAGAATTGTATCTCTGAAATGCACAAACAACCTCCTCTTTACTGCAGTGCTAAAGAGTCCAGTGTTCAGTACTGCTGACCTGATTTAACTTGTCCAGAATGACAGTCTGGAGGCTGGTGTCCACCACTTTCTCAGTGATGGCTGCCAGGTTGTCCTGCAGGACAGCGACATCCAGATACAGATCGAACTGGGTGGAGTTAAAGCCGAAAGGAAATGACGCATCTGCAATTGTTGCCGCTGTGATGTTGCTCACTGTTAGACGGAACAAAGTTGATCACTGAAGGACAGAATCTAAAAACCTATCCCTGTATCTCAGTGTTTCACACTGTAAAGTACTGTTACCTGTAGCGCTTTCTGAATTGCATTCTGTAAAGAATGTGCTTATCTTCCACATAGGGATCTTCTGCTCCCTCAGGACTGAAAGGAACTTCCTCTTCACATTCTTCAACAATGCACACACACACACAGAGACGACATTAAATTAGTCCAAAAAGTCTAACATTTGGTCGGTAAATCAATCACAAACACAAATTAAAACCGAACAGCTTTACATACAAAGTTAAGTGCGTTGCAGAGGTCTGATTTGAAATAGACAGCCAGGATGCCAAGTTGCTCCACGGTCTGCTCATTCCATGTGGAGGGATTACTGATTACAAAAACAATGCCTATGAGATCTTATTCATATCTAACACAACTATAAACACAAATCATTTCATTTGGGATATGCCATTTTAACACCAAGTCTAACGTTTTAGTAAAATTTTATTGCAGTCAAGACAGATAAAAACAATTCTACAACTGTACCGAATTAAAGGTATGCAATAATCTGCATGAATCTCTGTCTTACCCGTACGCGGTGTTCCCACTGAGGAGCCGTGACTGTACTGCGATAATCTGAGAATCAGATAGATCTCCACAGTTCTTGAGTTTCTCCAAAATGAGAGGGTCAGAATTTTGGATGTAGGAGGAGTCCAGTGTGCAGGCCATATTCCCTAGAACCTCCACCTGATCCCTGGTCAGACTCACGCCAGATATACCCTACAAAGTCACAAAATATGAAGGAGAGTCACAATAAAATACAGAAACTGTAAGAACACTGGTTCTTGTGAGGATTCCCATGTTTAGAGCCAAGATCTCTGATTGTCTTGTGTTTGAACCTGAACATGTTTGCTATGTTGAATTATCTTGATCTTGAGGCCTTTTCTTTCCACAAATCCCAACAAAGCCCAATCTGACCACTGCAACTGATCCAGAATGCAACTGCCAGAGTTGTTTGCAACCTTTCCAGATTCTCCCAGACCACCCCACTACTTCGTTCCCTCCCCTGACTTCCCATAGCTACTGTATCAGATTTAAAACACAAATCTAAAATGAACGTGCACCTGAAAGCACTTATCATAGCCAACTTCAAACAAATACCTCAAGACCCAACTCTTCACCAAGCCCCGGTATTAAAACTTCCTTTAAAAAATTACTCATCTTGTTCCTTTTCTTAATTGTGTACTAACTACCAACATGGTTAATTCAATGGTATTCTTACTTCCTGTTCGTATACCAAGTGAATTAGCATGAGTATATGTTTTTGGTAGAGCACAACACATTTAAGTCACTCTGCAGAAGGGAATCTGTTAAATGCCAAAAATGTATATTTCTACATTGGAATTTCATGAGACAAACTGATTGTAAGACTGGGTGACGTGTTTTGCATAATATTTAAGTGTTAATAATGAGTGTGCTGGTCTATGAACATGTTGGTGTCTATGTTTTACCAAGCAGTCCTTTGCATCGTTGAACAGGATGGTCTTTTTGTCAAGGGCAGGGGAAAGAACAGAGAAATCTGCTCTGCCCAGGGCACTGAAATATGACTGGCAGTTCACCTTCTGTATCTTCTCATAGCTGCAACACACACACACACACACACACACACACACACACACACACACACACACACACACACACACACACACATTACAGATAACATGTGACACATATTCTTAATCTCAGATACTTGAATCCTTCAAGTGGGAATACAGGGGAAGTGTGCCTTATTTTTTGTATACAGTACATTGTGTATGTGAACGAATGTGCCAGAGCCGTATCTCCCTGCAGTTCTCACCTGGTCTCCCACTAAAGCTAAGCAGAACTGAGCCTGACCAGTACCTGGATGGGACACCTCCTGGGGTAAACTAAAGTTGCTGCTGGAAGTGGTATTAGTGAGGCCAGCAGGTCATGCTCACCCTGTGGTCTGTGTGGGGCCTAATGCCCCAGTATAGTGACAGGGATACTATAGTGTAAAAACAGCACAGTCCTTCTGATCAAACGTTAAACAGAGGTCTCGACTCTCTGTGGACATTAAAAATCCCAGGACACTTATAGTAAAAGAGTAGAGTTATGACCCAGGGGTCCTGGACAAATTCTACCATGGCCCCCTAATTGGCCCCCATATCTTGCCCACCAATAGCTGGTGAGTGGTGGGCGTTCTGGTGCACTATGGCTGCCGTCACATCATCCAGGTGGATGCTACACACTGGTGGTGGTTGACATATCCCCCATAGTATGTAAAGCGCTATATAAATGTAACTAACTAAACTAAATTACACACCTGTAGTACAGAAGCATATCAGAGGGGACGTCGGTAAAGTCAACAAATGGATCGTCTTTCACATAGTTGTACATGCAGGTCAGCTGAAACACAGAACACACTGTGATTGTGTAGCAGTAAAAGTTTGGGTCTACTTGCTGCCTCTGTTATAGACTGTGTGTGGAATGTGAATGAATATCAAAGTGTATGTACCTGAGCCTCTTTCAGGAGGACCTTGTCTCTGCCTGCACGTGGTCTACAGGCTTTCACTAGATCTTTGTTTTTTTGCTGTGGGAGAGTCTGAACTGAGCTGCAGGAGAATCCCTGCAGTACTGATGCTGACAGACTGTGGGGAGAAACATACACACAGTCACACACAGTCATACACACACTGTTGAACCAAAACACAACATCTTTTTGAACTCTGGCAGAATCTTGTGCATTATCTGGATTCATCACCCATTGGTTATTCACACTGGGTATGTAAGCTATTCATGCTGTATGTGTATGTGTGTGTGTGTGTGTGTGTGTGTGTGTGTGTGTGTGTGTGTGTGTCTGTGCGCATGCATGTGAACTATTTTCGGTGTGTTTTTCTAACTCACTCTTCTGGATTATCACTGGCACTGGCCACTGCACCAAACAACACCATAGCCTGGTAAAGATCAAACACGGAATTTAACACATTTGGATGTGTTTTACACCTTTGACATCCAAACTAGACAGGAATTCAGACATCTGTATGTGCTGCCATTACAGTCAAGCCATGTTACTATAGTTCTTCATTATAACAAAGTGATTTACATTTCTCTGATGATGTGGGTCTGTTCAATTACCTGTTCATGACTCCAGCTCTTGTTATTGATGAGGGAAATGTCAACAGAGCTCAGTGATGTCAGTAGAACAAGTGGAATATACATCACCAGTGCATCCGGAACATTCTGTATCACTTCGGTTTGGTCTACAGAGATTACCTGGAAGAAAGGGTGGGAGCAGGCTTTCAACTTTTCCAGATTAAACAAACTACATTCTGAACAAAGGATTGATTTTAAATTAATCAAATCTATATCTGAGTAATGTGTGTGTGTGTGTGTGTGTGTGTGTGTGTGTGTGTGTGTGTGTGTGTGTGTGTGTGTGTCACTGTGTGTAAGTGTAAGAGAGAGAATACCTTCTGGACAAATGTCTGTTGCAGAATAACTGGTGCTGACAGAATGTTATTGATGAATGTTGGATTCTGCGATAAGGAGAGAAGCTGAGAAGATGGGATGTTGGAGATGGTTGTAGAGGGAACGCCACCGATGAGTGTTCCCAGGGACACCAGAGAGGAGGCACTGCTGATCTGTGAGGCAAAACAATCAGATCCTCAACTTTTAAAAAAGAAAAAAATATGAATCTGCTGTTTTGGATCTGAATACAATAAGGGAGTATTTCAGTGACAGCACATTTGTCTATACAGTGTAGTTGGTAAATATTTGAATTGTAATACAGTTCTGTTCTTTACAGGGGGACGTTGTGAAATTGCTCTAAATAGACACGGTCTCGCTTCCAGTATCGTAGACCGACATTCCTGACACAGAGTGCAGTGTACACTCACATTAAAGCCTGCACTAATGATGCTCTGGATGAGAGCGTTCATTTGGCCCTGATCCCAGCCACTGATGTTACCGAGTGTAGACAGAGCACTGTTTATCACATCGGAGGGGGCGGAGCTTATCTGGCCCACAGTCAGGCCCACACATTGGCTGCCCAAAGATTGGATGGTGGATGCAGATACATTGGGGAACTTTGCTACCAGCACCGCTGTGACCTGAAAGGAGAAGAGGTTTGTAGGTAATCGTCACTTCTACAGAATAACTGATTGCTGAACAGACATTGGTTTTATTGACTGATCACCTCCGGATTAATTTCTCTGCAGAAGTTGTTGATGCTCGCCAGGATGGTCTTGACGTCTGCATCTCCAAGATGAACAAACACGGAGGAAGGAGTTTGACACAGCAGCTCAGCTGGCAAACTATAAGAACACAAACAACCTTTTTAAAATGCATAGAAAGATATTTATACTTGTATGTGGTCTGTTATCTGAGAGGGTTGAATTTACAAGGCTAGATGAATAAATGGAATAAGTAGTTGTTAGTGTGTAGAGTTCAGCGTAGAGTGTTACCCGAGTGGGCTGAAGTCAGGATTCTGGATGTATAACGCTGTTGTATAGTACTTGAGGACACTAGCTGAAATTCCTGAGTTGTTGAACAGCTGAAGATTTTCTGAGTTCTCCAGGAACACACTTATCTAAAGGACACAATAAAACACATATATTAATACATCACTAAGGGTGTGTGTCATGTTATGTAGATAATGGATATATGACCAAAAATAATCATTCGTGTAAATGTCTCAGTGACTAAAATAGATGACTGTAGGTATGTCTGCTTGTTTGTTTGTGTGTGTGTGTGAGTGTGTGTGTGTGTGTGTGCCTGTATGTTACCATGCTTCCTGATAGGAATGTTTGCAGATCAACGAGGTTGATGAAAGTGATGAAGAATCCGATGTTGTCAACAAACCAGGCACTGGAGTTCAGAAGAGGATCTGAGGAGTTATAGCAGCGGGGGCTGCCATCTGCCGGATACGCATACAGATATTTATGTTGAGACACACATACTGAGCACACACAACTATTGGAAATGAATGGGCAGTACTATTCAGCAAAGAGAGATAGAGAAAGGAGAGTTATGTAGCTATTCTTACCGCTGCTGTTCAGATACACTTTCATAGAGCTGTACACATCAGCCGGGGTGAAATCAGTCGCGGAAAAGTTGTAGTTGTCCCCCAGGACAGACACCCTGCTCACAAACATATATAGAGGTGATTTTACTACAGATTCTCAGGTTTTTATCCAACAGAGAGGGGGCAGTGTTTGTGCCGAGAGCCCTGTGTAATGGTACATCCAGCAAAGACTCACAGTTTCCTGTATGACAGACAGGAGGCGCCACTGAGTTCGGCAGCGCTGATGAGCTGAGAACTGAGGTAGGGCAGGTAGTGAACCAGGGTGACATTAAACCACTGTTCTACATCAGCCTGAGATGAGGCACTGAGAACTCGAGGCCACACACACTCCAACGTGTGGCTGGCTAGAGCTGAGGATAAAACAGGCTCCTGTAGAGAGAAACAGGGATTACTATAGGAGTTAATATTGATATAATAAAGGCAAGTAATCCACATGGACTAAAAGGGTAGGTGAAATGAAGACAGGTGTACCATCTCCAGGAACTGATCGGTTCTATTGTAGCTGTTGAGGAGTGTGCAGAGCTCTGAACCATTAACGACTGTGTTCGGCCTGTTCAGAAACTCGCTGAGTTCTTCAGGAGAGATGGAGTCCAAAAGCTAGTGGACACAGAGGAGAGACAACACATCCGTTACAGAAGGAGATGTGGACAGCTCATTGGCTGCCACTTACACTATTAATGAGCGATTCACTGACACAATCAGCAGAAATACCTCTTCCTGTCGGTCAGGTGGGATCAGAGACAGGAAATCCTTCAGGTCGGGGAATCCAAAACTGAGGAACAGCCCTTTCAGGAACATGTAGAAGCTTCCGCTGTCATAGCAGCTCAGGCCTGTGAGGCAATATAGGACACTAATGAGAAAATGATCTCAAACCAGTGAATGTGGGTCACTACTGACTTAGCCCAAATTACAAATACACAAGCAAGAGCAGTCCTACTTGAAACACACACACACGCGCACACACACACACATACACACACACACACACACACACGCACACACACGCACACACACGCACACACACACGCACACACACACGCACACACACACGCACACACACACACACACACACACACACACACACACACACACACACACACACACACACACACCTTGGCTGGACTGGTACTTGAGATAGTCTTGTGTGTAAGTGAAGACAATGTTGGACTGTGCTGCAGAGAGGTCACTGTACACATGATCAAGTCCTTTCACTCTGTAAACACAACAACATAGAAGTAAACGAGTTAAAAATCAAAGAACGTAAAGAATAGATCTGTGCATTCATGTTAACTGGGAGCTCACATCTCTCTGTAGGAGTCACAGCTGATGTTCATGGGGATGATGGACAGGGTGTTTGGACCAATCCCAGGAAGGAAGAAGGAAAGGTAAGTCTGGAACCACAGGGCAAAGTCATCTGGGCTGAACCTTTGGAAGTGAGGCACCAGATACAAGAGCGTCATGTTCAGAATGGCGTCTGATATTGTTGGAGGAATGCTGGTCAAGTTCATCTGCAAACACACGGCAGCATGGATTAACAGTCTCGACACACTTGGTCTTCATCAAATAGTATGCATAGAATCAGTGTGTATTATTTCGAAGGAAAATGTGCCCTGGTTTGTAGACTACAGAAATCCTTACTTGTATTGCAGTCTGATTGAAGGCTGTGAAAAAGCCGCCAAGTTGATTCAGATCTAAAGATGTGATCACACTGCTAAACACCTCTCTAAACACAGAGTCATTTCCCAACACTCCTGAATCCGGCTGCAAGATGAACTGTGCCTTCTGCTCACTGGACAGTAAGCCTAACACTGCAACCTGCAGGACAAAACAGGCATATCACACATTCTGTTCACACCAGGTCCACAAGGAAAACAAAGAGACAGTGGTACAGCAGCTGCCTGCTCTCTCCAACAAAATCCAGAGACCAGCTTTAACTACTACAGTAAAACCCACAAGACACATAAAGTTGGTTACTCACGCTAGAGAAGTTTGCATTTAGAATTTTCAGCTCTTCCAAAGACGCATAATTGGAGAAATCGCCAAGGTTCTTTTCGAGCCAGTTAATGCTGCTAGAAGTGTTGGAAACACAGCCAGGGTCTAAAAAGATCAGAGAACATGAGTTAAATTAATCAGAACATTCTTAAGTGGCTCTTGCTTTATTTAATCTAGGCAATGCACTGTCTTATTTTGAACAGACTAAAACAAGTCTAAGACGACCAGGTTTCTGTATTAGAACAATTTTAACTGGTGTCACGTAATGTAGACGCAGGACATAAGCAAGTTCAGTTATGGCATTTATGGTTTAATCAAACAATAAGAAGTCCAAAGGATCAGGCAGAAATCAAAGTACAAGGCAGACTTGGGTCAAACGATCAGGCAAATAGGCTAAAGTAGGCAGGGAAGGGAATGAAGGTCAACAGAGTAAATAAAGTCAATAACCAGAAAAGCAAACATGATATAAGGCTTGGAAATACGACAGAGACTAAGAAACTGAGTGTAACACTTCGCAAAGTCATTGTGTGGAAGCAGTCTCTATATGCTGTGGAGGGAGTGTGTGTGAGACTGGTAACAGGTGTGTGTGATTAGAAGGTGAACATGTATGTGTGGGAAGTGTAGTCCTCTTGTCATGTTTGCAGTTCGTTCTGCTTCCTGGGAAATGGAGTTGCTGGTTTGCTGTGTTATGACAGAGCCCCTCCACTGAAGGGCTCACTCTGGGAGCAGAGTTCTTTCTGGGTCTGCCTCGGGGTTGGAGTCCTGGGCATTCTGGATGTAGGGCATGAAAATGTTTACATATATGTTTAAGATGTCCTGAACGGGAACCCAGCACCCAGGGTTAGGTACGCAGGTTGGTCGTCGATCTCCAGTGGGACAGGAGGGGCATCGAGGGGCACGTCCATGGCTAGTGGTCCAGGGATAACTGTCTTGAGTCGTGAGACGTGAAACAATGGAGCGATGCAGCTATGTCAAGGTAAATCCAACTTGTAGGTGATATCATTGATTTGTTTGATGATTTTGAATGGTCCGATATATCTTGGGGTGAGCTTTCTACAAGCATGTGGTTCTTTGAGGTCCTTGGTGGAAAGCCAGACTCTGTCACCTGGCTGGTACTGGGGGTGTTCACTGCGATGACGATCAGCCTTTTGCTTGTAGGTGCATGAGGTTTGCACAAGACGATGGTGCGTACTTGCCCAAACTTGTTCACTCCTCTGGAACCATTGGTCTACGGCCGGGGATTGGGTGGGGTTGGCAATCCATGGAAACAGAGGTGGCTGTTAGCCTAAACCACACTGGAACAGGGTGAGGCATGTGGCTGAGTGATGTAGGGAATTCTGGGCGTACTCAGCCCAGGGACGAATCTGGACTAGTCCTCGGGGTTTGATGCATAGAATGTACAGAGAAACCGTCCAATCTCCTGGTTGGCTCATTCCACTTGAGCATTTGCTAGTGGTTGGTAGCCTGAGGTGAGATTGACAGTGATCCCCATCTTCTCCATGAAACTGGACCAGACCCGTGATGTGAATTATGGTCCCCGATCACTGACGATCTCCTCTGGGATCCCGAAGTACCTGAATACATGCTGGAACAGCAATTCGGCTGTTGTAAAGGCAGATGGGATGGTAAGTACTGGAATGATGTGCAGTGACCTGGGATTCTGGTAGATAAGTGATGAAGTCAATGGAAAGGTGGGACCATGGGCATTCAGGTATGGGTAGGGGATTGAGCTTGCAGGCAGGCAGTGTTCGTGGAACCTTATATTGGGCACACTTAGAGCAGGAAGAGACTATGCAGTTCACATCCCTTATCAGGTTAGGCCACCAGTACTTCTTCCGCAACAGATGTTAGGTGTGTTGTGTACCTGGGTGCCCTGTGGCGACCACCGTATGGGCCCAGAAATGAGCTCTAGTTGGTGCTGCTCTGGCACAAACTGTTTTCCTGGGGGGCATGCAGCTGGGATTTGTGATCTTGGTATGCCTGCGAGGATTTGGTCCAATTCACATTCCAGGGAGCTGACTATACAGGAAGGTGGGAGAATGAATTCTTCGTGGCTTTCTGGAATCTCAGTGCTGTCTAGAAAGGGCATCGGCCTTTGTATTCTTGGAGCCTGGCCTGTAAGACAAGGTGAACTGGAAGCGTGAGAAGAATAATGACCAGCGGGTTTGACGACATGTCAGAAGCTTGGCTGTACGTAGGTACTCAAGGTTCTTGTGGTCTGTGAATATGATGAAGGGGTGTGTTGCTCCCTCCAGCCAATGTCACCATTCCTCCAGGGGTAATTTAACTTCCAAGAGTTCTCTGTTTCCCACATCATAGTTTCATTCTGCTGGTGACAGCTTCTTGGAAAAGAAGGCCATGGGATGAAGCTTAGGTTTATCTCCAAACAGCTGAGAGAATATAGCTTCCACATCTGTCTATGATGCATCAACCTTTACAACGAAGGGCTTGAAAGGGTCCGGGTGCTTGATGATGGGAGCTGTGGTGAAGGCTTTCTTGAGTCGATCAAATGCTGTTTGGGTGGCTGGATTCTAGGACAATTGTTTGGGCTTCCTGAGCATAAGACTTCGCGAAGTCATTGTGTGGAACCAGTCTCTGTATGTTGTGCAGGGAGTGTGTGTGAGATTGGTAATAGGTGGGTTTGATTATAACTCTGGAGAAGGTGAACGTGTACGTGAGGGAAGTATAATCCTCTTCGGCCATGTTTGTAGTTTGAGGTGCTTCTTGGGAAATGGAGTTGCTGGTTTGCTGTGTTACGACAACTAGCCTATGTACCTGGCAGCTGCCTTCTTGACAGGAAGGGAAAGATGAAGGAAGTAAAGACCAACTGCTTCTGTTCCTCTGTCATGAGTGATTCTTGACTACTGAGAGCTTCCACCCTATTTTGGATGAGAACAGATCAGATTTTGTCAGGAATGACTTCATGTCTTCATGTCTTAAATAACGCTTGTGGAGTTCTGAAATTCCATTGTCCATACTTACACAATTTGGTAGCTCTCACAGCTGAAGGTTTTGGAACTGAGGCTGGACAAAAAGTCTCTGGAAACTGATGACAAAAATGGTCTGAGTCTCATCTGGAACCACTGTGTGATGAAAGTGGCATTCATCAGCTGCGCCGTGGTGAAGTTCTTGATTATCACCTCCCCGATGGCATCAAGTAGTTTTGGGTCAGATTGAACGCTGCTGTGGGTCTACATCAAAGATTACATACTTCAATGCATAATTATGCACAAATGTTTTTTTTTTTTCTTTTTTTTTTTTTTTACCAGAGCACCATTCAAATTGTCATACCATGTTTGAAAACTTGTCCAGTGCTTCATCCAAAGGTCCAGCAAAATTCTGGAAGAAAAGCGTCCATGCTTCTTTAGAGTAGTTCACGCTACGTTCCAGTGTGCATGTGAGCAGTGTGACCAGATCATCAGAGGACAGAACAACCTTGAAAGACAAGAAACAGAGGTTTCTTTGGTCAACTCATCTTCTGCGTAACAAGACTGAACCTGAGGAGAGGTGTTTTATTCATAGAGGACTCACTGATGAACACGCATAGTCAGGGATGCTGAAGTTGCACAGTACTGCAGAAACAATTCCAGATGCAAACTCGCTTTCTAGTGGGTAACTGTGGGGGGGGGGAAGAATAATGTTATAATCGACTAAAAACTTTATCTATAAAGTTTACTTCTTTCATTGTGGAAAAATGCTCACATGTCTACACCCTGACAAGGGTTGTGGTTGATGATGCCAAGATTCAGCGTGTTCAGATCAGATTGGTTCTGTTGTGACACCCAGGACTGAACCACTGAGGAGTTCTCAAACAGCTTCAGATCAGCTATGTTTACCCCCATTAGATACCTAACCGTGCTCACATTCAGGATCTGGCACACACAAAAACAGTTTTTATAGAGTTCATCTTCAGTTTTCTTTATTTTACTTTGGATAACTCAAACATCTATTCAGTTCATTTTATGTTTTATACCTGGAGAACAGCAGGGTTCAGACTCATGAATATGGTGATGTCCATGCTGATGTTCAGGGCAGAAAGAGCTTGTATATCCTCTACAGGAGCTCCACCTACACACACACACACACACACACACACACACACACACATTGTTAATTAATTCCAACTGCTGCTGTTTTAAAACATTTCACCTAGTGTGTGTTTTTAGTGTTTGTGTGTAAGTGGATGATTGTTTTACCCAGGTAAGGACTCATGAGTTGGTAGTATGTTATGGCATTGCTGCGTTGATTGCTGAATGAAGAGTTGGCGATGATGTACAGAGCAGATTTCTGTTCGATGGAACATGAGGACAGATCTGGAGACAGGAGCGCCCTGCATAGAGAAAAAAAAAGTAAACTATGTGAGCACTACTGTACTCAAATTATTCTCAAATCTCTTTATTTTGTTTATCCATGTTGGTGTATGTATGTACATTTGAGTGTGTACTTACTTTAGGCTCTCAGCAGAGATATTTTCCAGTACACTGATGTCTAAAGTACAGATGTTGGCACCAACTACACTTATTTCAGCACTTCCCATAGAGCGATTATCCATGCTCAGATACCTCATAATCACTGCTTTACTCTAGAAAATACACAGACATTATTGTTGTAGCAATCACATCAGTGTCTGAGCATTAACAATGTTCAACTAAGGATTTTTATGTATTAGTGGTTTAAAGGAGTTATGAAATTGTTTAAGTTTTAGATAAGGACCAGACCTGAAGCTCCAGCTTCATCCTAAATACCTTTGTATACATTTCCTCTCTATTTTCTCATATAGTGATGATGTTTTCTGCATCACACTGTTTCAAACTTACTGTACAAAATGTAAACACTTCCCTTCATACTACAATTTTTCCCACACTCTCTGACTCTCGCTCTCTGAAGGATCGCCGAGGCGCTCTCGCTCCCTCTCACTGAGTGATCACAAATGCTCTCTCTGTTTCTCCCTTTCTTTGAAGGATTGCAGATACTCTTTCTCCCTTTCACTTAAGAACAGATGCTCTTTCTCTCTCCCCATCTCTATCTCTCTCTCTCGCTCTCTCTGAAGAATCACAGATGCTCTTAATTTCTCTCACCCTGTCTCTCCAAGAGGACATGAGAAGATATTCTTAATTCGCAAGTTGGTAGACAGAAATTACAGTACCCACAGTAATAATCAATGCCAAAGTACTTCTTAGCTCTCAAACCCCCCCCCCCCCCCCCCCCCACACACACACAAACCTCCATTACCTTTTCTGGTTCCCACTGTCCATCCTTTGAGTCCATCAAAGAGGACAGCGTGTCAATTATAGTAATGTTCCAGTTGCTAATGTCATCAATACTGGCCACACGAGAAGTGGAACCCAGTAGCTGCAGCACACCATCATTAAGGCCCGATGTGTAAATCTACATTTGCACACAAAATCAACAATTCAGTATATACCACCTCACACTCACTGTCCAAAATGTTGTGTGGGTAAATCCACCATACACACAAAGACAGGCTTTAAACTCAAAACCCAAAAACCAACCCCGTTTGACAGGGGTTCATTTTGAAAACATACACCATGCAAGTATCATATTTAAACCGACACTGTCAGTAATGTCAGAATTGTATCACTGAAATGCACAAACAACCTCCTATTTCCTGCAGTGCTAAAGAGTCCAGTGTTCAGTACTGCTGACCTGATTTAACTTGTTCAGAATGACAGTCTGGAGGCTGGTGTCCACCACTTTCTCAGTGATGGCTGCCAGGTTGTCCTGCAGGACAGCGACGTCCAGATACAGATCGAACTGGGTGGAGTTAAAGCCGAAGGGAAATGACGCATCTGCAATTGTTGCTGCTGTGATGTTGCTCACTGTTAGACGGAACAAAGTTGATCACTGAAGGACAGAATCTAAAAACCTATCCCTGTATCTCAGTGTTTCACACTGTAAAGTACTGTTACCTGTAGCGCTTTCTGAGTTGCATTCTGTAAAGAATGTCCTTATCTTCCACATAGGGATCTTCTGCTCCCTCAGGACTGAAAGGAACTTCCTCTTCACATTCTTCAACAATGCACACACACACACACACAGACGACATTAAATTAGTCCAAAAAGTCTAACATTTGGTCGGTAAATCAATCACAAACACAAATTAAAACCGAACAGGTTTACATACAAAGTTAAGTGCGTTGCAGAGGTCTGATTTGAAATAGACAGCCAGGATGCCAAGTTGCTCCACGGTCTGCTCATTCCATGTGGAGGGATTACTGATTACAAAAACAATGCCTATGAGATCTTATTCATATCTAACACAACTATAAACACAAATCATTTCATTTGGGATATGCCATTTTAACACCAAGTCTAACGTTTTAGTAAAATTTTATTGCAGTCAAGACAGATAAAAACAATTCTACAACTCTACCGAATTAAAGGTATGCAATAATCTGCATGAATCTCTGTCTTACCCGTACGCGGTGTTCCCACTGAGGAGCCGTGACTGTACAGCGGAAATCTGAGAATCAGATAGATCTCCACAGTTCTTGAGTTTCTCCAAAATGAGAGGGTCAGAATTTTGGATGTAGGAGGAGTCCAGTGTGCAGGCCATATTCCCTAGAACCTCCACCTGATCCCTGGTCAGACTCACGCCAGATATACCCTACAAAGTCACAAACCATGAAGGAGAGTCACAATAAAATACAGAAACTGTAAGAACAGTGGTTCTTGTGAGGATTCCCATGTTTAGAGCCAAGATCTCTGATTGTCTTGTGTTTGAACCTGAACATGTTTGCTATGGTGAATTATCTTGATCTTGAGGCCTTTTCTTTCCACAAATCCCAACAAAGCCCAATCTGACCGCTGCAACTGATCCAGAATGCAACTGCCAGAGTTGTTTGCAACCTTTCCAGATTCTCCCAGACCACCCCACTGCTGCGTTCCCTCCCCTGACTTCCCATAGCTACTGTATCAGATTTAAAACACAAATCTAAAATGGACGTGCACCTGAAAACACTTATCATAGCCAACTTCAAACAAATACCTCAAGACCCAACTCTTCACCAAGCCGCGGTATTAAAACTTCCTTTAAAAAATTACTCATCTTGTTCCTTTTCTTAACTGTGTACTAACTACCAACATGGTTAATTCAATGGTATTCTTACTTCCTGTTCGTATACCAAGTGAATTAGCATGAGTATATGTTTTTGGTAGAGCACAACACATTTAAGTCACTCTGCAGAAGGGAATCTGTTAAATGCCGAAAATGTATATTTCTACATTGGAATTTCATGAGACAAACTGATTGTAAGATTGGGTGACGTGTTTTCCATAATATTTAAGTGTTAATAATGAGTGTGCTGCTCTATGAACATGTTGGTGTGTATGTTTTACCAAGCAGTCCTTTGCATCGTTGAACAGGATGGTCTTTTTGTCAAGCGCAGGGGAAAGAACAGAGAAATCTGCTCTGCCCAGGGCACTGAAATATGACTGGCAGTTCACCTTCTGTATCTTCTCATAGCTACAACACACACACACACACACACACACACACACACACACACACACACACACACACACATTGCAGATAACATGTGACACATATTCTTAATCTCAGATACTTGAATCCTTCAAGTGGGAATGCAGGGGAAGTGTGCCTTATTTTTTGTATACAGTACATTGTGTATGTGAACGAATGTGCCAGAGTCGTATCTCCCTGCAGTTCTCACCTGGTCTCCCACTAAAGCTAAGCAGAACTGAGCCTGACCAGTACCTGGATGGGACACCTCCTGGGGTAAACTAAAGTTGCTGCTGGAAGTGGTATTAGTGAGGCCAGCAGGTCATGCTCACCCTGTGGTCTGTGTGGGGCCTAATGCCCCAGTATAGTGACAGGGATACTATAGTGTAAAAACAGCACAGTCCTTCTGATCAGACGTTAAACAGAGGTCTCGACTCTCTGTGGACATTAAAAATCCCAGGACACTTATAGTAAAAGAGTAGGGTTATGACCCAGGGGTCCTGGACAAATTCTATCATGGCCCCCTAATTGGCCCCATATCTTGCCCACTAATAGCTGGTGAGTGGTGGGCGTTCTGGTGCACTATGGCTGCCGTCACATCATCCAGGTGGATGCTACACACTGGTGGTGGTTGACATATCCCCCATAGTATGTAAAGCGCTATATAAATGTAACTAACTAAACTAAATTACACACCTGTAGTACAGAAGCATATCAGAGGGGACGTCGATAAAGTCAACAAATGGATCGTCTTTCACATAGTTGTACATGCAGGTCAGCTGAAACACAGAACACACTGTGATTGTGTAGCAGTAAAAGTTTGGGTCTACTTGCTGCCTCTGTTATAGACTGTGTGTGGAATGTGAATGAATATCAAAGTGTATGTACCTGAGCCTCTTTCAGGAGGACCTTGTCTCTGCCTGCACGTGGTCTACAGGCTTTCACTAGACCTTTGTTTTTTTGCTGTGGGAGAGTCTGAACTGAGCTGCAGGAGAATCCCTGCAGTACTGATGCTGACAGACTGTGGGGAGAAACATACACACAGTCGCACACAGTCATACACACACTGTTGAACCAAAACACAACATCTTTTTGAACTCTGGCAGAATCTTGTGCATTATCTGGATTCATCACCCATTGGTTATTCACACTGGGTATGTAAGCTATTCAGGCTGTATGTGTATGTGTGTGTGTGTGTGTGTGTGTGTGTGTGTGTGTGTGTGTGTGTGTGTGTGTCTGTGCGCATGCATGTGAAGTATTTTTGGTGTGTTTTTCTAACTCACTCTTCTGGATTATCACTGGCACTGGCCACTGCACCAAACAACACCATAGCCTGGTAAAGATCAAACACGGAATTTAACACATTTGGATGTGTTTTACACCCTGACATCCAAACTAGACAGGAATTCAGACATCTGTATGTGCTGCCATTACAGTCAAGCCATGTTACTATATTTCTTCATTATAACAAAGTAATTTACATTTCTCTGATGATGTGGGTCTGTTCAATTACCTGTTCATGACTCCAGCTCTTGTTATTGATGAGGGAAATGTCAACAGAGCTCAGTGATGTCAGTAGAACAAGTGGAATATACATCACCAGTGCATCCGGAACATTCTGTATCACTTCGGTTTGGTCTACAGAGATTACCTGGAAGAAAGGGTGGGAGCAGGCTTTCAACTTTTCCAGATTAAACAAACTACATTCTGAACAAAGGATTGATTTTAAATTAATCAAATCTATATCTGAGTAATGTGTGTGTGTGTGTGTGTGCGTGTGTGTGTGTGTGTGTGTGTGTGTGTGTGTGTGTGTAAGAGAGAGAATACCTTCTGGACAAATGTCTGTTGCAGAATAACTGGTGCTGACAGAATGTTATTGATGAATGTTGGATTCTGCGATAAGGAGAGAAGCTGAGAAGATGGGATGTTGGAGATGGTTGTAGAGGGAACGCCACCGATGAGTGTTCCCAGGGACACCAGAGAGGAGGCACTGCTGATCTGTGAGGCAAAACAATCAGATCCTCAACTTTTAAAAAAGAAAAAAATATGAATCTGCTGTTTTGGATCTGAATACAATAAGGGAGTATTTCAGTGACAGCACTTTTGTCTATACAGTGTAGTTGGTAAATATTTGAATTGTAATACAGTTCTGTTCTTTACAGGGGGACGTTGTGAAATTGCTCTAAATAGACATGGTCTCGCTTCCAGTATCGTAGACCGACATTCCTGACACAGAGTGCAGTGTACACTCACATTAAAGCCTGCACTAATGATGCTCTGGATGAGAGCGTTCATTTGGCCCTGATCCCAGCCACTGATGTTACCGAGTGTAGACAGAGCACTGTTTATCACATCGGAGGGGGCGGAGCTTATCTGGCCCACAGTCAGGCCCACACATTGGCTGCCCAAAGATTGGATGGTGGATGCAGATACATTGGGGAACTTTGCTACCAGCACCGCTGTGACCTGAAAGGAGAAGAGGTTTGTAGGTAATCGTCACTTCTACAGAATAACTGATTGCTGAACAGACATTGGTTTTATTGACTGATCACCTCCGGATTAATTTCTCTGCAGAAGTTGTTGATGCTCGCCAGGATGGTCTTGACGTCTGCATCTCCAAGATGAACAAACACGGAGGAAGGAGTTTGACACAGCAGCTCAGCTGGCAAACTATAAGAACACAAACAACCTTTTTAAAATGCGTAGAAAGATATTTATACTTGTATGTGGTCTGTTATCTGAGAGGGTTGAATTTACAAGGCTAGATGAATAAATGGAATAAGTAGTTGTTAGTGTGTAGAGTTCAGCGTAGAGTGTTACCCGAGTGGGCTGAATTCAGGATTCTGGATGTATAACGCTGTTGTATAGTACTCGAGGACACTAGCTGAAATTCCTGAGTTGTTGAACAGCTGAAGATTTTCTGAGTTCTCCAGGAACACACTTATCTAAAGGACACAATAAAACACACATATTAATACATCACTAAGGGTGTGTGTCGTGTTATGTAGATAACGGATATATGACCAAAAATAATCATTCGTGTAAATGTTTCAGTGACTAAAATAGATGACTGTAGGTATGTCTGCTTGTTTGTTTGTGTGTGTGTGTGAGTGTGTGTGTGTGTGTGTGTGTGTGTGTGTGTGCCTGTATGTTACCATGCTTCCTGATAGGAATGTTTGCAGATCAACGAGGTTGATGAAAGTGATGAAGAATCCGATGTTGTCAACAAACCAGGCACTGGAGTTCAGAAGAGGATCTGAGGAGTTATAGCAGCGGGGGCTGCCATCTGCAGGATACGCATACAGATATTTATGTTGAGACACACATACTGAGCACACACAACTATAGGAAATGAATGGGCAGTACTATTCAGCAAAGAGAGATAGAGAAAGGAGAGTTATGTAGCTATTCTTACCGCTGCTGTTCAGATACACTTTCATAGAGCTGTACACATCAGCCGGGGTGAAATCAGTCGCGGAAAAGTTGTAGTTGTCCCCCAGGACAGACACCCTGCTCACAAACATATATAGAGGTGATTTTACTACAGATTCTCAGGTTTTTATCCAACAGAGAGGGGGCAGTGTTTGTGCCGAGAGCCCTGTGTAATGGTACATCCAGCAAAGACTCACAGTTTCCTGTATGACAGACAGGAGGCGCCACTGAGTTCGGCAGCACTGATGAGCTGAGAACTGAGGTAGGGCAGGTAGTGAACCAGGGTGACATTAAACCACTGTTCTACATCAGCCTGAGATGAGGCACTGAGAGCTCGAGGCCACACACACTCCAACGTGTGGCTGGCCAGAGCTGAGGACAAAACAGGCTCCTGTAGAGAGAAACAGGGATTACTCTAGGAGCTAATCCTGATATAATAAAGGCAAGTAATCCACATGGACTAAAAGGGTAGGTGAAATGAAGACAGGTGTACCATCTCCAGGAACTGATCGGTTCTATTGTAGCTGTTGAGGAGTGTGCAGAGCTCTGAACCATTAACGACTGTGTTCGGCCTGTTCAGAAACTCGCTGAGTTCTTCAGGAGAGATGGAGTCCAAAAGCTAGTGGACACAGAGGAGAGACAACACATCCGTTACAGAAGGAGATGTGGACAGCTCATTGGCTGCCACTTATACTATTAATGAGCGATTCACTGACACAATCAGCAGAAATACCTCTTCCTGTCGGTCAGGTGGGATCAGAGACAGGAAATCCTTCAGGTCGGGGAATCCAAAACTGAGGAACAGCCCTTTCAGGAACATGTAGAAGCTTCCGCTGTCATAGCAGCTCAGGCCTGTGAGGCAATATAGGACACTAATGAGAAAAGTCTGTGGTGAATTCAGATTGACGATCTCAAACCAGTGAATGTGGGTCACTACTGACTTAGCCCAAATTACAAATACACAAGCAAGAGCAGTCCTACTTTAAACACACACACACGTGCACGCACACACACACACACACACACACACACACACACACACACACACACACACACACACACACACCTTGGCTGGACTGGTACTTGAGATAGTCTTGTGTGTAATTGAAGACAATGTTGGACTGTGCTGCAGAGAGGTCACTGTACACATGATCAAGTCCTTTCACTCTGTAAACACAACAACATAGAAGTAAACGAGTTAAAAATCAAAGAACGTAAAGAATAGATCTGTGCATTCATGTTAACTGGGAGCTCACATCTCTCTGTAGGAGTCACAGCTGATGTTCATGGGGATGATGGACAGGGTGTTTGGACCAATCCCAGGAAGGAAGAAGGAAAGGTAAGTCTGGAACCACAGGGCAAAGTCATCTGGGCTGAAACTTTGGAAGTGAGGCACCAGATACAAGAGCGTCATGTTCAGAATGGCGTCTGATATTGTTGGAGGAATGCTGGTCAAGTTCATCTGCAAACACACGGCAGCATGGATTAACAGTCTTGACACACTTGGTCTTCATCAAATAGTATGCATAGAATCAGTGTGTATTATTTCGAAGGAAAATGTGCCCTGGTTTGTAGACTACAGAAATCCTTACTTGTATTGCAGTCTGATTGAAGGCTGTGAAAAAGCCGCCAAGTTGATTCAGATCTAAAGATGTGATCACACTGCTAAACACCTCTCTAAACACAGAGTCATTTCCCAACACTCCTGAATCCGGCTGCAAGATGAACTGTGCCTTCTGCTCACTGGACAGTAAGCCTAACACTGCAACCTGCAGGACAAAACAGGCATATCACACATTCTGTTCACACCAGGTCCACAAGGAAAACAAAGAGACAGTGGTACAGCAGCTGCCTGCTCTCTCCAACAAAATCCAGAGACCAGCTTTAACTACTACAGTAAAACCCACAAGACACATAAAGTTGGTTACTCACGCTAGAGAAGTTTGCATTTAGAATTTTCAGCTCTTCCAAAGACGCATAATTGGAGAAATCGCCAAGGTTCTTTTCGAGCCAGTTAATGCTGCTAGAAGTGTTGGAAACACAGCCAGGGTCTAAAAAGATCAGAGAACATGAGTTAAATTAATCAGAACATTCTTAAGTGGCTCTTGGTTTATTTCATCTAGGCAATGCGTTGTCTTGTTTTGAACAGACTAAAACAAGTCTAAGACGACCAGGTTTCTGTATTAGAACAATTAAAACTGGCCTATGTACCTGGCAGCTCCCTTCTTGACAGGAAGGGAAAGATGAAGGAAGTAAAGACAAACTGCTTCTGTTCCTCTGTCATGAGTGATTCTTGACTACTGAGAGCTTCCACCCTATTTTGAATGAGAACAGATCAGATTTTGTCAGGAATGACTTCATGTCTTCATGTCTTAAATAACGCTTGTGGAGTTCTGAAATTCCATTGTCCATACTTACACAATTTGGTAGCTCTCACAGCTGAAGGTTTTGGAACTGAGGCTGGACAAAAAGTCTCTGGAAACTGATGACAAAAATGGTCTGAGTCTCATCTGGAACCACTGTGTGATGAAAGTGGCATTCATCAGCTGCGCCGTGGTGAAGTTCTTGATTATCACCTCCCCGATGGCATCAAGTAGTTTTGGGTCAGATTGAACGCTGCTGTGGGTCTACATCAAAGATTACATACTTCAATGCATAATTATGCACAAATGTTTTTTTTTTTCTTTTTTTTTTTTTTTACCAGAGCACCATTCAAATTGTCATACCATGTTTGAAAACTTGTCCAGTGCTTCATCCAAAGGTCCAGCAAAATTCTGGAAGAAAAGCGTCCATGCTTCTTTAGAGTAGTTCACGCTACGTTCCAGTGTGCATGTGAGCAGTGTGACCAGATCATCAGAGGACAGAACAACCTTGAAAGACAAGAAACAGAGGTTTCTTTGGTCAACTCATCTTCTGCGTAACAAGACTGAACCTGAGGAGAGGTGTTTTATTCATAGAGGACTCACTGATGAACACGCATAGTCAGGGATGCTGAAGTTGCACAGTACTGCAGAAACAATTCCAGATGCAAACTCGCTTTCTAGTGGGTAACTGTGGGGGGGGGGAAGAATAATGTTATAATCGACTAAAAACTTTATCTATAAAGTTTACTTCTTTCATTGTGGAAAAATGCTCACATGTCTACACCCTGACAAGGGTTGTGGTTGATGATGCCAAGATTCAGCGTGTTCAGATCAGATTGGTTCTGTTGTGACACCCAGGACTGAACCACTGAGGAGTTCTCAAACAGCTTCAGATCAGCTATGTTTACCCCCATTAGATACCTAACCGTGCTCACATTCAGGATCTGGCACACACAAAAACAGTTTTTATAGAGTTCATCTTCAGTTTTCTTTATTTTACTTTGGATAACTCAAACATCTATTCAGTTCATTTTATGTTTTATACCTGGAGAACAGCAGGGTTCAGACTCATGAATATGGTGATGTCCATGCTGATGTTCAGGGCAGAAAGAGCTTGTATATCCTCTACAGGAGCTCCACCTACACACACACACACACACACACACACACACACACACACATTGTTAATTAATTCCAACTGCTGCTGTTTTAAAACATTTCACCTAGTGTGTGTTTTTAGTGTTTGTGTGTAAGTGGATGATTGTTTTACCCAGGTAAGGACTCATGAGTTGGTAGTATGTTATGGCATTGCTGCGTTGATTGCTGAATGAAGAGTTGGCGATGATGTACAGAGCAGATTTCTGTTCGATGGAACATGAGGACAGATCTGGAGACAGGAGCGCCCTGCATAGAGAAAAAAAAAGTAAACTATGTGAGCACTACTGTACTCAAATTATTCTCAAATCTCTTTATTTTGTTTATCCATGTTGGTGTATGTATGTACATTTGAGTGTGTACTTACTTTAGGCTCTCAGCAGAGATATTTTCCAGTACACTGATGTCTAAAGTACAGATGTTGGCACCAACTACACTTATTTCAGCACTTCCCATAGAGCGATTATCCATGCTCAGATACCTCATAATCACTGCTTTACTCTAGAAAATACACAGACATTATTGTTGTAGCAATCACATCAGTGTCTGAGCATTAACCATGTTCAACTAAGGATTTTTATGTATTAGTGGTTTAAAGGAGTTATGAAATTGTTTAAGTTTTAGATAAGGACCAGACCTGAAGCTCCAGCTTCATCCTAAATACCTTTGTATACATTTCCTCTCTATTTTCTCATATAGTGATGATGTTTTCTGCATCACACTGTTTCAAACTTACTGTACAAAATGTAAACACTTCCCTTCATACTACAATTTTTCCCACACTCTCTGACTCTCGCTCTCTGAAGGATCGCCGAGGCGCTCTCGCTCCCTCTCACTGAGTGATCACAAATGCTCTCTCTGTTTCTCCCTTTCTTTGAAGGATTGCAGATACTCTTTCTCCCTTTCACTTAAGAACAGATGCTCTTTCTCTCTCCCCATCTCTATCTCTCTCTCTCGCTCTCTCTGAAGAATCACAGATGCTCTTAATTTCTCTCACCCTGTCTCTCCAAGAGGACATGAGAAGATATTCTTAATTCGCAAGTTGGTAGACAGAAATTACAGTACCCACAGTAATAATCAATGCCAAAGTACTTCTTAGCTCTCAAACCCCCCCACACACACACACACACACACCTCCATTACCTTTTCTGGTTCCCACTGTCCATCCTTTGAGTCCATCAAAGAGGACAGCGTGTCAATTATAGTAATGTTCCAGTTGCTAATGTCATCAATACTGGCCACACGAGAAGTGGAACCCAGTAGCTGCAGCACACCATCATTAAGGCCCGATGTGTAAATCTACATTTGCACACAAAATCAACAATTCAGTATATACCACCTCACACTCACTGTCCAAAATGTTGTGTGGGTAAATCCACCATACACACAAAGACAGGCTTTAAACTCAAAACCCAAAAACCAACCCCGTTTGACAGGGGTTCATTTTGAAAACATACACCATGCAAGTATCATATTTAAACCGACACTGTCAGTAATGTCAGAATTGTATCACTGAAATGCACAAACAACCTCCTATTTCCTGCAGTGCTAAAGAGTCCAGTGTTCAGTACTGCTGACCTGATTTAACTTGTTCAGAATGACAGTCTGGAGGCTGGTGTCCACCACTTTCTCAGTGATGGCTGCCAGGTTGTCCTGCAGGACAGCGACGTCCAGATACAGATCGAACTGGGTGGAGTTAAAGCCGAAGGGAAATGACGCATCTGCAATTGTTGCTGCTGTGATGTTGCTCACTGTTAGACGGAACAAAGTTGATCACTGAAGGACAGAATCTAAAAACCTATCCCTGTATCTCAGTGTTTCACACTGTAAAGTACTGTTACCTGTAGCGCTTTCTGAGTTGCATTCTGTAAAGAATGTCCTTATCTTCCACATAGGGATCTTCTGCTCCCTCAGGACTGAAAGGAACTTCCTCTTCACATTCTTCAACAATGCACACACACACACACACAGACGACATTAAATTAGTCCAAAAAGTCTAACATTTGGTCGGTAAATCAATCACAAACACAAATTAAAACCGAACAGGTTTACATACAAAGTTAAGTGCGTTGCAGAGGTCTGATTTGAAATAGACAGCCAGGATGCCAAGTTGCTCCACGGTCTGCTCATTCCATGTGGAGGGATTACTGATTACAAAAACAATGCCTATGAGATCTTATTCATATCTAACACAACTATAAACACAAATCATTTCATTTGGGATATGCCATTTTAACACCAAGTCTAACGTTTTAGTAAAATTTTATTGCAGTCAAGACAGATAAAAACAATTCTACAACTCTACCGAATTAAAGGTATGCAATAATCTGCATGAATCTCTGTCTTACCCGTACGCGGTGTTCCCACTGAGGAGCCGTGACTGTACAGCGGAAATCTGAGAATCAGATAGATCTCCACAGTTCTTGAGTTTCTCCAAAATGAGAGGGTCAGAATTTTGGATGTAGGAGGAGTCCAGTGTGCAGGCCATATTCCCTAGAACCTCCACCTGATCCCTGGTCAGACTCACGCCAGATATACCCTACAAAGTCACAAACCATGAAGGAGAGTCACAATAAAATACAGAAACTGTAAGAACAGTGGTTCTTGTGAGGATTCCCATGTTTAGAGCCAAGATCTCTGATTGTCTTGTGTTTGAACCTGAACATGTTTGCTATGGTGAATTATCTTGATCTTGAGGCCTTTTCTTTCCACAAATCCCAACAAAGCCCAATCTGACCGCTGCAACTGATCCAGAATGCAACTGCCAGAGTTGTTTGCAACCTTTCCAGATTCTCCCAGACCACCCCACTGCTGCGTTCCCTCCCCTGACTTCCCATAGCTACTGTATCAGATTTAAAACACAAATCTAAAATGGACGTGCACCTGAAAACACTTATCATAGCCAACTTCAAACAAATACCTCAAGACCCAACTCTTCACCAAGCCGCGGTATTAAAACTTCCTTTAAAAAATTACTCATCTTGTTCCTTTTCTTAACTGTGTACTAACTACCAACATGGTTAATTCAATGGTATTCTTACTTCCTGTTCGTATACCAAGTGAATTAGCATGAGTATATGTTTTTGGTAGAGCACAACACATTTAAGTCACTCTGCAGAAGGGAATCTGTTAAATGCCGAAAATGTATATTTCTACATTGGAATTTCATGAGACAAACTGATTGTAAGATTGGGTGACGTGTTTTCCATAATATTTAAGTGTTAATAATGAGTGTGCTGCTCTATGAACATGTTGGTGTGTATGTTTTACCAAGCAGTCCTTTGCATCGTTGAACAGGATGGTCTTTTTGTCAAGCGCAGGGGAAAGAACAGAGAAATCTGCTCTGCCCAGGGCACTGAAATATGACTGGCAGTTCACCTTCTGTATCTTCTCATAGCTACAACACACACACACACACACACACACACACACACACACACACACACACATTGCAGATAACATGTGACACATATTCTTAATCTCAGATACTTGAATCCTTCAAGTGGGAATGCAGGGGAAGTGTGCCTTATTTTTTGTATACAGTACATTGTGTATGTGAACGAATGTGCCAGAGTCGTATCTCCCTGCAGTTCTCACCTGGTCTCCCACTAAAGCTAAGCAGAACTGAGCCTGACCAGTACCTGGATGGGACACCTCCTGGGGTAAACTAAAGTTGCTGCTGGAAGTGGTATTAGTGAGGCCAGCAGGTCATGCTCACCCTGTGGTCTGTGTGGGGCCTAATGCCCCAGTATAGTGACAGGGATACTATAGTGTAAAAACAGCACAGTCCTTCTGATCAGACGTTAAACAGAGGTCTCGACTCTCTGTGGACATTAAAAATCCCAGGACACTTATAGTAAAAGAGTAGGGTTATGACCCAGGGGTCCTGGACAAATTCTATCATGGCCCCCTAATTGGCCCCATATCTTGCCCACTAATAGCTGGTGAGTGGTGGGCGTTCTGGTGCACTATGGCTGCCGTCACATCATCCAGGTGGATGCTACACACTGGTGGTGGTTGACATATCCCCCATAGTATGTAAAGCGCTATATAAATGTAACTAACTAAACTAAATTACACACCTGTAGTACAGAAGCATATCAGAGGGGACGTCGATAAAGTCAACAAATGGATCGTCTTTCACATAGTTGTACATGCAGGTCAGCTGAAACACAGAACACACTGTGATTGTGTAGCAGTAAAAGTTTGGGTCTACTTGCTGCCTCTGTTATAGACTGTGTGTGGAATGTGAATGAATATCAAAGTGTATGTACCTGAGCCTCTTTCAGGAGGACCTTGTCTCTGCCTGCACGTGGTCTACAGGCTTTCACTAGACCTTTGTTTTTTTGCTGTGGGAGAGTCTGAACTGAGCTGCAGGAGAATCCCTGCAGTACTGATGCTGACAGACTGTGGGGAGAAACATACACACAGTCACACACAGTCATACACACACTGTTGAACCAAAACACAACATCTTTTTGAACTCTGGCAGAATCTTGTGCATTATCTGGATTCATCACCCATTGGTTATTCACACTGGGTATGTAAGCTATTCAGGCTGTATGTGTATGTGTGTGTGTGTGTGTGTGTGTGTGTGTGTGTGTGTGTGTGTGTGTGTGTGTGTGTGTGTGCGCATGCATGTGAAGTATTTTTGGTGTGTTTTTCTAACTCACTCTTCTGGATTATCACTGGCACTGGCCACTGCACCAAACAACACCATAGCCTGGTAAAGATCAAACACGGAATTTAACACATTTGGATGTGTTTTACACCCTGACATCCAAACTAGACAGGAATTCAGACATCTGTATGTGCTGCCATTACAGTCAAGCCATGTTACTATATTTCTTCATTATAACAAAGTAATTTACATTTCTCTGATGATGTGGGTCTGTTCAATTACCTGTTCATGACTCCAGCTCTTGTTATTGATGAGGGAAATGTCAACAGAGCTCAGTGATGTCAGTAGAACAAGTGGAATATACATCACCAGTGCATCCGGAACATTCTGTATCACTTCGGTTTGGTCTACAGAGATTACCTGGAAGAAAGGGTGGGAGCAGGCTTTCAACTTTTCCAGATTAAACAAACTACATTCTGAACAAAGGATTGATTTTAAATTAATCAAATCTATATCTGAGTAATGTGTGTGTGTGTGTGTGTGTGTGTGTGTGTGTCACTGTGTGTAAGAGAGAGAATACCTTCTGGACAAATGTCTGTTGCAGAATAACTGGTGCTGACAGAATGTTATTGATGAATGTTGGATTCTGCGATAAGGAGAGAAGCTGAGAAGATGGGATGTTGGAGATGGTTGTAGAGGGAACGCCACCGATGAGTGTTCCCAGGGACACCAGAGAGGAGGCACTGCTGATCTGTGAGGCAAAACAATCAGATCCTCAACTTTTAAAAAAGAAAAAAATATGAATCTGCTGTTTTGGATCTGAATACAATAAGGGAGTATTTCAGTGACAGCACTTTTGTCTATACAGTGTAGTTGGTAAATATTTGAATTGTAATACAGTTCTGTTCTTTACAGGGGGACGTTGTGAAATTGCTCTAAATAGACATGGTCTCGCTTCCAGTATCGTAGACCGACATTCCTGACACAGAGTGCAGTGTACACTCACATTAAAGCCTGCACTAATGATGCTCTGGATGAGAGCGTTCATTTGGCCCTGATCCCAGCCACTGATGTTACCGAGTGTAGACAGAGCACTGTTTATCACATCGGAGGGGGCGGAGCTTATCTGGCCCACAGTCAGGCCCACACATTGGCTGCCCAAAGATTGGATGGTGGATGCAGATACATTGGGGAACTTTGCTACCAGCACCGCTGTGACCTGAAAGGAGAAGAGGTTTGTAGGTAATCGTCACTTCTACAGAATAACTGATTGCTGAACAGACATTGGTTTTATTGACTGATCACCTCCGGATTAATTTCTCTGCAGAAGTTGTTGATGCTCGCCAGGATGGTCTTGACGTCTGCATCTCCAAGATGAACAAACACGGAGGAAGGAGTTTGACACAGCAGCTCAGCTGGCAAACTATAAGAACACAAACAACCTTTTTAAAATGCGTAGAAAGATATTTATACTTGTATGTGGTCTGTTATCTGAGAGGGTTGAATTTACAAGGCTAGATGAATAAATGGAATAAGTAGTTGTTAGTGTGTAGAGTTCAGCGTAGAGTGTTACCCGAGTGGGCTGAATTCAGGATTCTGGATGTATAACGCTGTTGTATAGTACTCGAGGACACTAGCTGAAATTCCTGAGTTGTTGAACAGCTGAAGATTTTCTGAGTTCTCCAGGAACACACTTATCTAAAGGACACAATAAAACACACATATTAATACATCACTAAGGGTGTGTGTCGTGTTATGTAGATAACGGATATATGACCAAAAATAATCATTCGTGTAAATGTTTCAGTGACTAAAATAGATGACTGTAGGTATGTCTGCTTGTTTGTTTGTGTGTGTGTGTGAGTGTGTGTGTGTGTGTGTGTGTGTGTGTGTGTGTGCCTGTATGTTACCATGCTTCCTGATAGGAATGTTTGCAGATCAACGAGGTTGATGAAAGTGATGAAGAATCCGATGTTGTCAACAAACCAGGCACTGGAGTTCAGAAGAGGATCTGAGGAGTTATAGCAGCGGGGGCTGCCATCTGCAGGATACGCATACAGATATTTATGTTGAGACACACATACTGAGCACACACAACTATAGGAAATGAATGGGCAGTACTATTCAGCAAAGAGAGATAGAGAAAGGAGAGTTATGTAGCTATTCTTACCGCTGCTGTTCAGATACACTTTCATAGAGCTGTACACATCAGCCGGGGTGAAATCAGTCGCGGAAAAGTTGTAGTTGTCCCCCAGGACAGACACCCTGCTCACAAACATATATAGAGGTGATTTTACTACAGATTCTCAGGTTTTTATCCAACAGAGAGGGGGCAGTGTTTGTGCCGAGAGCCCTGTGTAATGGTACATCCAGCAAAGACTCACAGTTTCCTGTATGTCAGACAGGAGGCGCCACTGAGTTCGGCAGCGCTGATGAGCTGAGAACTGAGGTAGGGCAGGTAGTGAACCAGGGTGACATTAAACCACTGTTCTACATCAGCCTGAGATGAGGCACTGAGAGCTCGAGGCCACACACACTCCAACGTGTGGCTGGCCAGAGCTGAGGACAAAACAGGCTCCTGTAGAGAGAAACAGGGATTACTCTAGGAGCTAATCCTGATATAATAAAGGCAAGTAATCCACATGGACTAAAAGGGTAGGTGAAATGAAGACAGGTGTACCATCTCCAGGAACTGATCGGTTCTATTGTAGCTGTTGAGGAGTGTGCAGAGCTCAGAACCATTAACGACTGTGTTCGGCCTGTTCAGAAACTCGCTGAGTTCTTCAGGAGAGATGGAGTCCAAAAGCTAGTGGACACAGAGGAGAGACAACACATCCGTTACAGAAGGAGATGTGGACAGCTCATTGGCTGCCACTTACACTATTAATGAGCGATTCACTGACACAATCAGCAGAAATACCTCTTCCTGTCGGTCAGGTGGGATCAGAGACAGGAAATCCTTCAGGTCGGGGAATCCAAAACTGAGGAACAGCCCTTTCAGGAACATGTAGAAGCTTCCGCTGTCATAGCAGCTCAGGCCTGTGAGGCAATATAGGACACTAATGAGAAAAGTCTGTGGTGAATTCAGATTGACGATCTCAAACCAGTGAATGTGGGTCACTACTGACTTAGCCCAAATTACAAATACACAAGCAAGAGCAGTCCTACTTTAAACACACACACACGTGCACGCACACACACACACACACACACACACACACACACACACACACACACACACACACACACCTTGGCTGGACTGGTACTTGAGATAGTCTTGTGTGTAATTGAAGACAATGTTGGACTGTGCTGCAGAGAGGTCACTGTACACATGATCAAGTCCTTTCACTCTGTAAACACAACAACATAGAAGTAAACGAGTTAAAAATCAAAGAACGTAAAGAATAGATCTGTGCATTCATGTTAACTGGGAGCTCACATCTCTCTGTAGGAGTCACAGCTGATGTTCATGGGGATGATGGACAGGGTGTTTGGACCAATCCCAGGAAGGAAGAAGGAAAGGTAAGTCTGGAACCACAGGGCAAAGTCATCTGGGCTGAAACTTTGGAAGTGAGGCACCAGATACAAGAGCGTCATGTTCAGAATGGCGTCTGATATTGTTGGAGGAATGCTGGTCAAGTTCATCTGCAAACACACGGCAGCATGGATTAACAGTCTCGACACACTTGGTCTTCATCAAATAGTATGCATAGAATCAGTGTGTATTATTTCGAAGGAAAATGTGCCCTGGTTTGTAGACTACAGAAATCCTTACTTGTATTGCAGTCTGATTGAAGGCTGTGAAAAAGCCGCCAAGTTGATTCAGATCTAAAGATGTGATCACACTGCTAAACACCTCTCTAAACACAGAGTCATTTCCCAACACTCCTGAATCCGGCTGCAAGATGAACTGTGCCTTCTGCTCACTGGACAGTAAGCCTAACACTGCAACCTGCAGGACAAAACAGGCATATCACACATTCTGTTCACACCAGGTCCACAAGGAAAACAAAGAGACAGTGGTACAGCAGCTGCCTGCTCTCTCCAACAAAATCCAGAGACCAGCTTTAACTACTACAGTAAAACCCACAAGACACATAAAGTTGGTTACTCACGCTAGAGAAGTTTGCATTTAGAATTTTCAGCTCTTCCAAAGACGCATAATTGGAGAAATCGCCAAGGTTCTTTTCGAGCCAGTTAATGCTGCTAGAAGTGTTGGAAACACAGCCAGGGTCTAAAAAGATCAGAGAACATGAGTTAAATTAATCAGAACATTCTTAAGTGGCTCTTGGTTTATTTCATCTAGGCAATGCGTTGTCTTGTTTTGAACAGACTAAAACAAGTCTAAGACGACCAGGTTTCTGTATTAGAACAATTAAAACTGGCCTATGTACCTGGCAGCTGCCTTCTTGACAGGAAGGGAAAGATGAAGGAAGTAAAGACAAACTGCTTCTGTTCCTCTGTCATGAGTGATTCTTGACTACTGAGAGCTTCCACCCTATTTTGAATGAGAACAGATCAGATTTTGTCAGGAATGACTTCATGTCTTCATGTCTTAAATAACGCTTGTGGAGTTCTGAAATTCCATTGTCCATACTTACACATTTTGGTAGCTCTCACAGCTGAAGGTTTTGGAACTGAGGCTGGACAAAAAGTCTCTGGAAACTGATGACAAAAATGGTCTGAGTCTCATCTGGAACCACTGTGTGATGAAAGTGGCATTCATCAGCTGCGCCGTGGTGAAGTTCTTGATTATCACCTCCCCGATGGCATCAAGTAGTTTTGGGTCAGATTGAACGCTGCTGTGGGTCTACATCAAAGATTACATACTTCAATGCATAATTATGCACAAATGTTTTTTTTTAAATTTTTTTTTAGCACCAATCAAATTGTCATACCATGTTTGAAAACTTGTCCAGTGCTTCATCCAAAGGTCCAGCAAAATTCTGGAAGAAAAGCGTCCATGCTTCTTTAGAGTAGTTCACGCTACGTTCCAGTGTGCATGTGAGCAGTGTGACCAGATCATCAGAGGACAGAACAACCTTGAAAGACAAGAAACAGAGGTTTCTTTGGTCAACTCATCTTCTGCGTAACAAGACTGAACCTGAGGAGAGGTGTTTTATTCATAGAGGACTCACTGATGAACACGCATAGTCAGGGATGCTGAAGTTGCACAGTACTGCAGAAACAATTCCAGATGCAAACTCGCTTTCTAGTGGGTAACTGTGGGGGGGGGGGGAAGAATAATGTTATAATCGACTAAAAACTTTATCTATAAAGTTTACTTCTTTCATTGTGGAAAAATGCTCACATGTCTACACCCTGACAAGGGTTGTGGTTGATGATGCCAAGATTCAGCGTGTTCAGATCAGATTGGTTCTGTTGTGACACCCAGGACTGAACCACTGAGGAGTTCTCAAACAGCTTCAGATCAGCTATGTTTACCCCCATTAGATACCTAACCGTGCTCACATTCAGGATCTGGCACACACAAAAACAGTTTTTATAGAGTTCATCTTCAGTTTTCTTTATTTTACTTTGGATAACTCAAACATCTATTCAGTTCATTTTATGTTTTATACCTGGAGAACAGCAGGGTTCAGACTCATGAATATGGTGATGTCCATGCTGATGTTCAGGGCAGAAAGAGCTTGTATATCCTCTACAGGAGCTCCACCTACACACACACACACACACACACACACACACACACACACATTGTTAATTAATTCCAACTGCTGCTGTTTTAAAACATTTCACCTAGTGTGTGTTTTTAGTGTTTGTGTGTAAGTGGATGATTGTTTTACCCAGGTAAGGACTCATGAGTTGGTAGTATGTTATGGCATTGCTGCGTTGATTGCTGAATGAAGAGTTGGCGATGATGTACAGAGCAGATTTCTGTTCGATGGAACATGAGGACAGATCTGGAGACAGGAGCGCCCTGCATAGAGAAAAAAAAAGTAAACTATGTGAGCACTACTGTACTCAAATTATTCTCAAATCTCTTTATTTTGTTTATCCATGTTGGTGTATGTATGTACATTTGAGTGTGTACTTACTTTAGGCTCTCAGCAGAGATATTTTCCAGTACACTGATGTCTAAAGTACAGATGTTGGCACCAACTACACTTATTTCAGCACTTCCCATAGAGCGATTATCCATGCTCAGATACCTCATAATCACTGCTTTACTCTAGAAAATACACAGACATTATTGTTGTAGCAATCACATCAGTGTCTGAGCATTAACCATGTTCAACTAAGGATTTTTATGTATTAGTGGTTTAAAGGAGTTATGAAATTGTTTAAGTTTTAGATAAGGACCAGACCTGAAGCTCCAGCTTCATCCTAAATACCTTTGTATACATTTCCTCTCTATTTTCTCATATAGTGATGATGTTTTCTGCATCACACTGTTTCAAACTTACTGTACAAAATGTAAACACTTCCCTTCATACTACAATTTTTCCCACACTCTCTGACTCTCGCTCTCTGAAGGATCGCCGAGGCGCTCTCGCTCCCTCTCACTGAGTGATCACAAATGCTCTCTCTGTTTCTCCCTTTCTTTGAAGGATTGCAGATACTCTTTCTCCCTTTCACTTAAGAACAGATGCTCTTTCTCTCTCCCCATCTCTATCTCTCTCTCTCGCTCTCTCTGAAGAATCACAGATGCTCTTAATTTCTCTCACCCTGTCTCTCCAAGAGGACATGAGAAGATATTCTTAATTCGCAAGTTGGTAGACAGAAATTACAGTACCCACAGTAATAATCAATGCCAAAGTACTTCTTAGCTCTCAAACCCCCCCACACACACACACACACACACCTCCATTACCTTTTCTGGTTCCCACTGTCCATCCTTTGAGTCCATCAAAGAGGACAGCGTGTCAATTATAGTAATGTTCCAGTTGCTAATGTCATCAATACTGGCCACACGAGAAGTGGAACCCAGTAGCTGCAGCACACCATCATTAAGGCCCGATGTGTAAATCTACATTTGCACACAAAATCAACAATTCAGTATATACCACCTCACACTCACTGTCCAAAATGTTGTGTGGGTAAATCCACCATACACACAAAGACAGGCTTTAAACTCAAAACCCAAAAACCAACCCCGTTTGACAGGGGTTCATTTTGAAAACATACACCATGCAAGTATCATATTTAAACCGACACTGTCAGTAATGTCAGAATTGTATCACTGAAATGCACAAACAACCTCCTATTTCCTGCAGTGCTAAAGAGTCCAGTGTTCAGTACTGCTGACCTGATTTAACTTGTTCAGAATGACAGTCTGGAGGCTGGTGTCCACCACTTTCTCAGTGATGGCTGCCAGGTTGTCCTGCAGGACAGCGACGTCCAGATACAGATCGAACTGGGTGGAGTTAAAGCCGAAGGGAAATGACGCATCTGCAATTGTTGCTGCTGTGATGTTGCTCACTGTTAGACGGAACAAAGTTGATCACTGAAGGACAGAATCTAAAAACCTATCCCTGTATCTCAGTGTTTCACACTGTAAAGTACTGTTACCTGTAGCGCTTTCTGAGTTGCATTCTGTAAAGAATGTCCTTATCTTCCACATAGGGATCTTCTGCTCCCTCAGGACTGAAAGGAACTTCCTCTTCACATTCTTCAACAATGCACACACACACACACACAGACGACATTAAATTAGTCCAAAAAGTCTAACATTTGGTCGGTAAATCAATCACAAACACAAATTAAAACCGAACAGGTTTACATACAAAGTTAAGTGCGTTGCAGAGGTCTGATTTGAAATAGACAGCCAGGATGCCAAGTTGCTCCACGGTCTGCTCATTCCATGTGGAGGGATTACTGATTACAAAAACAATGCCTATGAGATCTTATTCATATCTAACACAACTATAAACACAAATCATTTCATTTGGGATATGCCATTTTAACACCAAGTCTAACGTTTTAGTAAAATTTTATTGCAGTCAAGACAGATAAAAACAATTCTACAACTCTACCGAATTAAAGGTATGCAATAATCTGCATGAATCTCTGTCTTACCCGTACGCGGTGTTCCCACTGAGGAGCCGTGACTGTACAGCGGAAATCTGAGAATCAGATAGATCTCCACAGTTCTTGAGTTTCTCCAAAATGAGAGGGTCAGAATTTTGGATGTAGGAGGAGTCCAGTGTGCAGGCCATATTCCCTAGAACCTCCACCTGATCCCTGGTCAGACTCACGCCAGATATACCCTACAAAGTCACAAACCATGAAGGAGAGTCACAATAAAATACAGAAACTGTAAGAACAGTGGTTCTTGTGAGGATTCCCATGTTTAGAGCCAAGATCTCTGATTGTCTTGTGTTTGAACCTGAACATGTTTGCTATGGTGAATTATCTTGATCTTGAGGCCTTTTCTTTCCACAAATCCCAACAAAGCCCAATCTGACCGCTGCAACTGATCCAGAATGCAACTGCCAGAGTTGTTTGCAACCTTTCCAGATTCTCCCAGACCACCCCACTGCTGCGTTCCCTCCCCTGACTTCCCATAGCTACTGTATCAGATTTAAAACACAAATCTAAAATGGACGTGCACCTGAAAACACTTATCATAGCCAACTTCAAACAAATACCTCAAGACCCAACTCTTCACCAAGCCGCGGTATTAAAACTTCCTTTAAAAAATTACTCATCTTGTTCCTTTTCTTAACTGTGTACTAACTACCAACATGGTTAATTCAATGGTATTCTTACTTCCTGTTCGTATACCAAGTGAATTAGCATGAGTATATGTTTTTGGTAGAGCACAACACATTTAAGTCACTCTGCAGAAGGGAATCTGTTAAATGCCGAAAATGTATATTTCTACATTGGAATTTCATGAGACAAACTGATTGTAAGATTGGGTGACGTGTTTTCCATAATATTTAAGTGTTAATAATGAGTGTGCTGCTCTATGAACATGTTGGTGTGTATGTTTTACCAAGCAGTCCTTTGCATCGTTGAACAGGATGGTCTTTTTGTCAAGCGCAGGGGAAAGAACAGAGAAATCTGCTCTGCCCAGGGCACTGAAATATGACTGGCAGTTCACCTTCTGTATCTTCTCATAGCTACAACACACACACACACACACACACACACACACACACACACACACACACACACACATTGCAGATAACATGTGACACATATTCTTAATCTCAGATACTTGAATCCTTCAAGTGGGAATGCAGGGGAAGTGTGCCTTATTTTTTGTATACAGTACATTGTGTATGTGAACGAATGTGCCAGAGTCGTATCTCCCTGCAGTTCTCACCTGGTCTCCCACTAAAGCTAAGCAGAACTGAGCCTGACCAGTACCTGGATGGGACACCTCCTGGGGTAAACTAAAGTTGCTGCTGGAAGTGGTATTAGTGAGGCCAGCAGGTCATGCTCACCCTGTGGTCTGTGTGGGGCCTAATGCCCCAGTATAGTGACAGGGATACTATAGTGTAAAAACAGCACAGTCCTTCTGATCAGACGTTAAACAGAGGTCTCGACTCTCTGTGGACATTAAAAATCCCAGGACACTTATAGTAAAAGAGTAGGGTTATGACCCAGGGGTCCTGGACAAATTCTATCATGGCCCCCTAATTGGCCCCATATCTTGCCCACTAATAGCTGGTGAGTGGTGGGCGTTCTGGTGCACTATGGCTGCCGTCACATCATCCAGGTGGATGCTACACACTGGTGGTGGTTGACATATCCCCCATAGTATGTAAAGCGCTATATAAATGTAACTAACTAAACTAAATTACACACCTGTAGTACAGAAGCATATCAGAGGGGACGTCGATAAAGTCAACAAATGGATCGTCTTTCACATAGTTGTACATGCAGGTCAGCTGAAACACAGAACACACTGTGATTGTGTAGCAGTAAAAGTTTGGGTCTACTTGCTGCCTCTGTTATAGACTGTGTGTGGAATGTGAATGAATATCAAAGTGTATGTACCTGAGCCTCTTTCAGGAGGACCTTGTCTCTGCCTGCACGTGGTCTACAGGCTTTCACTAGACCTTTGTTTTTTTGCTGTGGGAGAGTCTGAACTGAGCTGCAGGAGAATCCCTGCAGTACTGATGCTGACAGACTGTGGGGAGAAACATACACACAGTCACACACAGTCATACACACACTGTTGAACCAAAACACAACATCTTTTTGAACTCTGGCAGAATCTTGTGCATTATCTGGATTCATCACCCATTGGTTATTCACACTGGGTATGTAAGCTATTCAGGCTGTATGTGTATGTGTGTGTGTGTGTGTGTGTGTGTGTGTGTGTGTGTGTGTGTGTGTGTGTGTGTCTGTGCGCATGCATGTGAAGTATTTTTGGTGTGTTTTTCTAACTCACTCTTCTGGATTATCACTGGCACTGGCCACTGCACCAAACAACACCATAGCCTGGTAAAGATCAAACACGGAATTTAACACATTTGGATGTGTTTTACACCCTGACATCCAAACTAGACAGGAATTCAGACATCTGTATGTGCTGCCATTACAGTCAAGCCATGTTACTATATTTCTTCATTATAACAAAGTAATTTACATTTCTCTGATGATGTGGGTCTGTTCAATTACCTGTTCATGACTCCAGCTCTTGTTATTGATGAGGGAAATGTCAACAGAGCTCAGTGATGTCAGTAGAACAAGTGGAATATACATCACCAGTGCATCCGGAACATTCTGTATCACTTCGGTTTGGTCTACAGAGATTACCTGGAAGAAAGGGTGGGAGCAGGCTTTCAACTTTTCCAGATTAAACAAACTACATTCTGAACAAAGGATTGATTTTAAATTAATCAAATCTATATCTGAGTAATGTGTGTGTGTGTGTGTGTGTGTGTGTGTGTGTGTGTGTGTGTGTGTGTGTGTGTGTGTGTGTGTGTCACTGTGTGTAAGAGAGAGAATACCTTCTGGACAAATGTCTGTTGCAGAATAACTGGTGCTGACAGAATGTTATTGATGAATGTTGGATTCTGCGATAAGGAGAGAAGCTGAGAAGATGGGATGTTGGAGATGGTTGTAGAGGGAACGCCACCGATGAGTGTTCCCAGGGACACCAGAGAGGAGGCACTGCTGATCTGTGAGGCAAAACAATCAGATCCTCAACTTTTAAAAAAGAAAAAAATATGAATCTGCTGTTTTGGATCTGAATACAATAAGGGAGTATTTCAGTGACAGCACATTTGTCTATACAGTGTAGTTGGTAAATATTTGAATTGTAATACAGTTCTGTTCTTTACAGGGGGACGTTGTGAAATTGCTCTAAATAGACATGGTCTCGCTTCCAGTATCGTAGACCGACATTCCTGACACAGAGTGCAGTGTACACTCACATTAAAGCCTGCACTAATGATGCTCTGGATGAGAGCGTTCATTTGGCCCTGATCCCAGCCACTGATGTTACCGAGTGTAGACAGAGCACTGTTTATCACATCGGAGGGGGCGGAGCTTATCTGGCCCACAGTCAGGCCCACACATTGGCTGCCCAAAGATTGGATGGTGGATGCAGATACATTGGGGAACTTTGCTACCAGCACCGCTGTGACCTGAAAGGAGAAGAGGTTTGTAGGTAATCGTCACTTCTACAGAATAACTGATTGCTGAACAGACATTGGTTTTATTGACTGATCACCTCCGGATTAATTTCTCTGCAGAAGTTGTTGATGCTCGCCAGGATGGTCTTGACGTCTGCATCTCCAAGATGAACAAACACGGAGGAAGGAGTTTGACACAGCAGCTCAGCTGGCAAACTATAAGAACACAAACAACCTTTTTAAAATGCGTAGAAAGATATTTATACTTGTATGTGGTCTGTTATCTGAGAGGGTTGAATTTACAAGGCTAGATGAATAAATGGAATAAGTAGTTGTTAGTGTGTAGAGTTCAGCGTAGAGTGTTACCCGAGTGGGCTGAATTCAGGATTCTGGATGTATAACGCTGTTGTATAGTACTCGAGGACACTAGCTGAAATTCCTGAGTTGTTGAACAGCTGAAGATTTTCTGAGTTCTCCAGGAACACACTTATCTAAAGGACACAATAAAACACACATATTAATACATCACTAAGGGTGTGTGTCGTGTTATGTAGATAACGGATATATGACCAAAAATAATCATTCGTGTAAATGTTTCAGTGACTAAAATAGATGACTGTAGGTATGTCTGCTTGTTTGTTTGTGTGTGTGTGTGAGTGTGTGTGTGTGTGTGTGTGTGTGTGTGCCTGTATGTTACCATGCTTCCTGATAGGAATGTTTGCAGATCAACGAGGTTGATGAAAGTGATGAAGAATCCGATGTTGTCAACAAACCAGGCACTGGAGTTCAGAAGAGGATCTGAGGAGTTATAGCAGCGGGGGCTGCCATCTGCAGGATACGCATACAGATATTTATGTTGAGACACACATACTGAGCACACACAACTATAGGAAATGAATGGGCAGTACTATTCAGCAAAGAGAGATAGAGAAAGGAGAGTTATGTAGCTATTCTTACCGCTGCTGTTCAGATACACTTTCATAGAGCTGTACACATCAGCCGGGGTGAAATCAGTCGCGGAAAAGTTGTAGTTGTCCCCCAGGACAGACACCCTGCTCACAAACATATATAGAGGTGATTTTACTACAGATTCTCAGGTTTTTATCCAACAGAGAGGGGGCAGTGTTTGTGCCGAGAGCCCTGTGTAATGGTACATCCAGCAAAGACTCACAGTTTCCTGTATGACAGACAGGAGGCGCCACTGAGTTCGGCAGCACTGATGAGCTGAGAACTGAGGTAGGGCAGGTAGTGAACCAGGGTGACATTAAACCACTGTTCTACATCAGCCTGAGATGAGGCACTGAGAGCTCGAGGCCACACACACTCCAACGTGTGGCTGGCCAGAGCTGAGGACAAAACAGGCTCCTGTAGAGAGAAACAGGGATTACTCTAGGAGCTAATCCTGATATAATAAAGGCAAGTAATCCACATGGACTAAAAGGGTAGGTGAAATGAAGACAGGTGTACCATCTCCAGGAACTGATCGGTTCTATTGTAGCTGTTGAGGAGTGTGCAGAGCTCAGAACCATTAACGACTGTGTTCGGCCTGTTCAGAAACTCGCTGAGTTCTTCAGGAGAGATGGAGTCCAAAAGCTAGTGGACACAGAGGAGAGACAACACATCCGTTACAGAAGGAGATGTGGACAGCTCATTGGCTGCCACTTACACTATTAATGAGCGATTCACTGACACAATCAGCAGAAATACCTCTTCCTGTCGGTCAGGTGGGATCAGAGACAGGAAATCCTTCAGGTCGGGGAATCCAAAACTGAGGAACAGCCCTTTCAGGAACATGTAGAAGCTTCCGCTGTCATAGCAGCTCAGGCCTGTGAGGCAATATAGGACACTAATGAGAAAAGTCTGTGGTGAATTCAGATTGACGATCTCAAACCAGTGAATGTGGGTCACTACTGACTTAGCCCAAATTACAAATACACAAGCAAGAGCAGTCCTACTTTAAACACACACACACGTGCACGCACACACACACACACACACACACACACACACACACACACACACACACACACACACACCTTGGCTGGACTGGTACTTGAGATAGTCTTGTGTGTAATTGAAGACAATGTTGGACTGTGCTGCAGAGAGGTCACTGTACACATGATCAAGTCCTTTCACTCTGTAAACACAACAACATAGAAGTAAACGAGTTAAAAATCAAAGAACGTAAAGAATAGATCTGTGCATTCATGTTAACTGGGAGCTCACATCTCTCTGTAGGAGTCACAGCTGATGTTCATGGGGATGATGGACAGGGTGTTTGGACCAATCCCAGGAAGGAAGAAGGAAAGGTAAGTCTGGAACCACAGGGCAAAGTCATCTGGGCTGAAACTTTGGAAGTGAGGCACCAGATACAAGAGCGTCATGTTCAGAATGGCGTCTGATATTGTTGGAGGAATGCTGGTCAAGTTCATCTGCAAACACACGGCAGCATGGATTAACAGTCTCGACACACTTGGTCTTCATCAAATAGTATGCATAGAATCAGTGTGTATTATTTCGAAGGAAAATGTGCCCTGGTTTGTAGACTACAGAAATCCTTACTTGTATTGCAGTCTGATTGAAGGCTGTGAAAAAGCCGCCAAGTTGATTCAGATCTAAAGATGTGATCACACTGCTAAACACCTCTCTAAACACAGAGTCATTTCCCAACACTCCTGAATCCGGCTGCAAGATGAACTGTGCCTTCTGCTCACTGGACAGTAAGCCTAACACTGCAACCTGCAGGACAAAACAGGCATATCACACATTCTGTTCACACCAGGTCCACAAGGAAAACAAAGAGACAGTGGTACAGCAGCTGCCTGCTCTCTCCAACAAAATCCAGAGACCAGCTTTAACTACTACAGTAAAACCCACAAGACACATAAAGTTGGTTACTCACGCTAGAGAAGTTTGCATTTAGAATTTTCAGCTCTTCCAAAGACGCATAATTGGAGAAATCGCCAAGGTTCTTTTCGAGCCAGTTAATGCTGCTAGAAGTGTTGGAAACACAGCCAGGGTCTAAAAAGATCAGAGAACATGAGTTAAATTAATCAGAACATTCTTAAGTGGCTCTTGGTTTATTTCATCTAGGCAATGCGTTGTCTTGTTTTGAACAGACTAAAACAAGTCTAAGACGACCAGGTTTCTGTATTAGAACAATTAAAACTGGCCTATGTACCTGGCAGCTGCCTTCTTGACAGGAAGGGAAAGATGAAGGAAGTAAAGACAAACTGCTTCTGTTCCTCTGTCATGAGTGATTCTTGACTACTGAGAGCTTCCACCCTATTTTGAATGAGAACAGATCAGATTTTGTCAGGAATGACTTCATGTCTTCATGTCTTAAATAACGCTTGTGGAGTTCTGAAATTCCATTGTCCATACTTACACATTTTGGTAGCTCTCACAGCTGAAGGTTTTGGAACTGAGGCTGGACAAAAAGTCTCTGGAAACTGATGACAAAAATGGTCTGAGTCTCATCTGGAACCACTGTGTGATGAAAGTGGCATTCATCAGCTGCGCCGTGGTGAAGTTCTTGATTATCACCTCCCCGATGGCATCAAGTAGTTTTGGGTCAGATTGAACGCTGCTGTGGGTCTACATCAAAGATTACATACTTCAATGCATAATTATGCACAAATGTTTTTTTTTAAATTTTTTTTTAGCACCAATCAAATTGTCATACCATGTTTGAAAACTTGTCCAGTGCTTCATCCAAAGGTCCAGCAAAATTCTGGAAGAAAAGCGTCCATGCTTCTTTAGAGTAGTTCACGCTACGTTCCAGTGTGCATGTGAGCAGTGTGACCAGATCATCAGAGGACAGAACAACCTTGAAAGACAAGAAACAGAGGTTTCTTTGGTCAACTCATCTTCTGCGTAACAAGACTGAACCTGAGGAGAGGTGTTTTATTCATAGAGGACTCACTGATGAACACGCATAGTCAGGGATGCTGAAGTTGCACAGTACTGCAGAAACAATTCCAGATGCAAACTCGCTTTCTAGTGGGTAACTGTGGGGGGGGGGGGAAGAATAATGTTATAATCGACTAAAAACTTTATCTATAAAGTTTACTTCTTTCATTGTGGAAAAATGCTCACATGTCTACACCCTGACAAGGGTTGTGGTTGATGATGCCAAGATTCAGCGTGTTCAGATCAGATTGGTTCTGTTGTGACACCCAGGACTGAACCACTGAGGAGTTCTCAAACAGCTTCAGATCAGCTATGTTTACCCCCATTAGATACCTAACCGTGCTCACATTCAGGATCTGGCACACACAAAAACAGTTTTTATAGAGTTCATCTTCAGTTTTCTTTATTTTACTTTGGATAACTCAAACATCTATTCAGTTCATTTTATGTTTTATACCTGGAGAACAGCAGGGTTCAGACTCATGAATATGGTGATGTCCATGCTGATGTTCAGGGCAGAAAGAGCTTGTATATCCTCTACAGGAGCTCCACCTACACACACACACACACACACACACACACACACACACACATTGTTAATTAATTCCAACTGCTGCTGTTTTAAAACATTTCACCTAGTGTGTGTTTTTAGTGTTTGTGTGTAAGTGGATGATTGTTTTACCCAGGTAAGGACTCATGAGTTGGTAGTATGTTATGGCATTGCTGCGTTGATTGCTGAATGAAGAGTTGGCGATGATGTACAGAGCAGATTTCTGTTCGATGGAACATGAGGACAGATCTGGAGACAGGAGCGCCCTGCATAGAGAAAAAAAAAGTAAACTATGTGAGCACTACTGTACTCAAATTATTCTCAAATCTCTTTATTTTGTTTATCCATGTTGGTGTATGTATGTACATTTGAGTGTGTACTTACTTTAGGCTCTCAGCAGAGATATTTTCCAGTACACTGATGTCTAAAGTACAGATGTTGGCACCAACTACACTTATTTCAGCACTTCCCATAGAGCGATTATCCATGCTCAGATACCTCATAATCACTGCTTTACTCTAGAAAATACACAGACATTATTGTTGTAGCAATCACATCAGTGTCTGAGCATTAACCATGTTCAACTAAGGATTTTTATGTATTAGTGGTTTAAAGGAGTTATGAAATTGTTTAAGTTTTAGATAAGGACCAGACCTGAAGCTCCAGCTTCATCCTAAATACCTTTGTATACATTTCCTCTCTATTTTCTCATATAGTGATGATGTTTTCTGCATCACACTGTTTCAAACTTACTGTACAAAATGTAAACACTTCCCTTCATACTACAATTTTTCCCACACTCTCTGACTCTCGCTCTCTGAAGGATCGCCGAGGCGCTCTCGCTCCCTCTCACTGAGTGATCACAAATGCTCTCTCTGTTTCTCCCTTTCTTTGAAGGATTGCAGATACTCTTTCTCCCTTTCACTTAAGAACAGATGCTCTTTCTCTCTCCCCATCTCTATCTCTCTCTCTCGCTCTCTCTGAAGAATCACAGATGCTCTTAATTTCTCTCACCCTGTCTCTCCAAGAGGACATGAGAAGATATTCTTAATTCGCAAGTTGGTAGACAGAAATTACAGTACCCACAGTAATAATCAATGCCAAAGTACTTCTTAGCTCTCAAACCCCCACACACACACACACACACACACCTCCATTACCTTTTCTGGTTCCCACTGTCCATCCTTTGAGTCCATCAAAGAGGACAGCGTGTCAATTATAGTAATGTTCCAGTTGCTAATGTCATCAATACTGGCCACACGAGAAGTGGAACCCAGTAGCTGCAGCACACCATCATTAAGGCCCGATGTGTAAATCTACATTTGCACACAAAATCAACAATTCAGTATATACCACCTCACACTCACTGTCCAAAATGTTGTGTGGGTAAATCCACCATACACACAAAGACAGGCTTTAAACTCAAAACCCAAAAAACAACCCCGTTTGACAGGGGTTCATTTTGAAAACATACACCATGCAAGTATCATATTTAAACCGACACTGTCAGTAATGTCAGAATTGTATCACTGAAATGCACAAACAACCTCCTATTTCCTGCAGTGCTAAAGAGTCCAGTGTTCAGTACTGCTGACCTGATTTAACTTGTTCAGAATGACAGTCTGGAGGCTGGTGTCCACCACTTTCTCAGTGATGGCTGCCAGGTTGTCCTGCAGGACAGCGACGTCCAGATACAGATCGAACTGGGTGGAGTTAAAGCCGAAGGGAAATGACGCATCTGCAATTGTTGCTGCTGTGATGTTGCTCACTGTTAGACGGAACAAAGTTGATCACTGAAGGACAGAATCTAAAAACCTATCCCTGTATCTCAGTGTTTCACACTGTAAAGTACTGTTACCTGTAGCGCTTTCTGAGTTGCATTCTGTAAAGAATGTCCTTATCTTCCACATAGGGATCTTCTGCTCCCTCAGGACTGAAAGGAACTTCCTCTTCACATTCTTCAACAATGCACACACACACACACACAGACGACATTAAATTAGTCCAAAAAAGTCTAACATTTGGTCGGTAAATCAATCACAAACACAAATTAAAACCGAACAGGTTTACATACAAAGTTAAGTGCGTTGCAGAGGTCTGATTTGAAATAGACAGCCAGGATGCCAAGTTGCTCCACGGTCTGCTCATTCCATGTGGAGGGATTACTGATTACAAAAACAATGCCTATGAGATCTTATTCATATCTAACACAACTATAAACACAAATCATTTCATTTGGGATATGCCATTTTAACACCAAGTCTAACGTTTTAGTAAAATTTTATTGCAGTCAAGACAGATAAAAACAATTCTACAACTCTACCGAATTAAAGGTATGCAATAATCTGCATGAATCTCTGTCTTACCCGTACGCGGTGTTCCCACTGAGGAGCCGTGACTGTACAGCGGAAATCTGAGAATCAGATAGATCTCCACAGTTCTTGAGTTTCTCCAAAATGAGAGGGTCAGAATTTTGGATGTAGGAGGAGTCCAGTGTGCAGGCCATATTCCCTAGAACCTCCACCTGATCCCTGGTCAGACTCACGCCAGATATACCCTACAAAGTCACAAACCATGAAGGAGAGTCACAATAAAATACAGAAACTGTAAGAACAGTGGTTCTTGTGAGGATTCCCATGTTTAGAGCCAAGATCTCTGATTGTCTTGTGTTTGAACCTGAACATGTTTGCTATGGTGAATTATCTTGATCTTGAGGCCTTTTCTTTCCACAAATCCCAACAAAGCCCAATCTGACCGCTGCAACTGATCCAGAATGCAACTGCCAGAGTTGTTTGCAACCTTTCCAGATTCTCCCAGACCACCCCACTGCTGCGTTCCCTCCCCTGACTTCCCATAGCTACTGTATCAGATTTAAAACACAAATCTAAAATGGACGTGCACCTGAAAACACTTATCATAGCCAACTTCAAACAAATACCTCAAGACCCAACTCTTCACCAAGCCGCGGTATTAAAACTTCCTTTAAAAAATTACTCATCATGTTCCTTTTCTTAACTGTGTACTAACTACCAACATGGTTAATTCAATGGTATTCTTACTTCCTGTTCGTATACCAAGTGAATTAGCATGAGTATATGTTTTTGGTAGAGCACAACACATTTAAGTCACTCTGCAGAAGGGAATCTGTTAAATGCCGAAAATGTATATTTCTACATTGGAATTTCATGAGACAAACTGATTGTAAGATTGGGTGACGTGTTTTCCATAATATTTAAGTGTTAATAATGAGTGTGCTGCTCTATGAACATGTTGGTGTGTATGTTTTACCAAGCAGTCCTTTGCATCGTTGAACAGGATGGTCTTTTTGTCAAGCGCAGGGGAAAGAACAGAGAAATCTGCTCTGCCCAGGGCACTGAAATATGACTGGCAGTTCACCTTCTGTATCTTCTCATAGCTACAACACACACACACACACACACAGACACACACACATACACACACACACACACACACACACATTGCAGATAACATGTGACACATATTCTTAATCTCAGATACTTGAATCCTTCAAGTGGGAATGCAGGGGAAGTGTGCCTTATTTTTTGTATACAGTACATTGTGTATGTGAACGAATGTGCCAGAGTCGTATCTCCCTGCAGTTCTCACCTGGTCTCCCACTAAAGCTAAGCAGAACTGAGCCTGACCAGTACCTGGATGGGACACCTCCTGGGGTAAACTAAAGTTGCTGCTGGAAGTGGTATTAGTGAGGCCAGCAGGTCATGCTCACCCTGTGGTCTGTGTGGGGCCTAATGCCCCAGTATAGTGACAGGGATACTATAGTGTAAAAACAGCACAGTCCTTCTGATCAGACGTTAAACAGAGGTCTCGACTCTCTGTGGACATTAAAAATCCCAGGACACTTATAGTAAAAGAGTAGGGTTATGACCCAGGGGTCCTGGACAAATTCTATCATGGCCCCCTAATTGGCCCCATATCTTGCCCACTAATAGCTGGTGAGTGGTGGGCGTTCTGGTGCACTATGGCTGCCGTCACATCATCCAGGTGGATGCTACACACTGGTGGTGGTTGACATATCCCCCATAGTATGTAAAGCGCTATATAAATGTAACTAACTAAACTAAATTACACACCTGTAGTACAGAAGCATATCAGAGGGGACGTCGATAAAGTCAACAAATGGATCGTCTTTCACATAGTTGTACATGCAGGTCAGCTGAAACACAGAACACACTGTGATTGTGTAGCAGTAAAAGTTTGGGTCTACTTGCTGCCTCTGTTATAGACTGTGTGTGGAATGTGAATGAATATCAAAGTGTATGTACCTGAGCCTCTTTCAGGAGGACCTTGTCTCTGCCTGCACGTGGTCTACAGGCTTTCACTAGACCTTTGTTTTTTTGCTGTGGGAGAGTCTGAACTGAGCTGCAGGAGAATCCCTGCAGTACTGATGCTGACAGACTGTGGGGAGAAACATACACACAGTCACACACAGTCATACACACACTGTTGAACCAAAACACAACATCTTTTTGAACTCTGGCAGAATCTTGTGCATTATCTGGATTCATCACCCATTGGTTATTCACACTGGGTATGTAAGCTATTCAGGCTGTATGTGTATGTGTGTGTGTGTGTGTGTGTGTGTGTGTGTGTGTGTGTGTGTGTGTGTGTGTGTGTGTGTCTGTGCGCATGCATGTGAAGTATTTTTGGTGTGTTTTTCTAACTCACTCTTCTGGATTATCACTGGCACTGGCCACTGCACCAAACAACACCATAGCCTGGTAAAGATCAAACACGGAATTTAACACATTTGGATGTGTTTTACACCCTGACATCCAAACTAGACAGGAATTCAGACATCTGTATGTGCTGCCATTACAGTCAAGCCATGTTACTATATTTCTTCATTATAACAAAGTAATTTACATTTCTCTGATGATGTGGGTCTGTTCAATTACCTGTTCATGACTCCAGCTCTTGTTATTGATGAGGGAAATGTCAACAGAGCTCAGTGATGTCAGTAGAACAAGTGGAATATACATCACCAGTGCATCCGGAACATTCTGTATCACTTCGGTTTGGTCTACAGAGATTACCTGGAAGAAAGGGTGGGAGCAGGCTTTCAACTTTTCCAGATTAAACAAACTACATTCTGAACAAAGGATTGATTTTAAATTAATCAAATCTATATCTGAGTAATGTGTGTGTGTGTGTGTGTGTGTGTGTGTGTGTCACTGTGTGTAAGAGAGAGAATACCTTCTGGACAAATGTCTGTTGCAGAATAACTGGTGCTGACAGAATGTTATTGATGAATGTTGGATTCTGCGATAAGGAGAGAAGCTGAGAAGATGGGATGTTGGAGATGGTTGTAGAGGGAACGCCACCGATGAGTGTTCCCAGGGACACCAGAGAGGAGGCACTGCTGATCTGTGAGGCAAAACAATCAGATCCTCAACTTTTAAAAAAGAAAAAAATATGAATCTGCTGTTTTGGATCTGAATACAATAAGGGAGTATTTCAGTGACAGCACTTTTGTCTATACAGTGTAGTTGGTAAATATTTGAATTGTAATACAGTTCTGTTCTTTACAGGGGGACGTTGTGAAATTGCTCTAAATAGACATGGTCTCGCTTCCAGTATCGTAGACCGACATTCCTGACACAGAGTGCAGTGTACACTCACATTAAAGCCTGCACTAATGATGCTCTGGATGAGAGCGTTCATTTGGCCCTGATCCCAGCCACTGATGTTACCGAGTGTAGACAGAGCACTGTTTATCACATCGGAGGGGGCGGAGCTTATCTGGCCCACAGTCAGGCCCACACATTGGCTGCCCAAAGATTGGATGGTGGATGCAGATACATTGGGGAACTTTGCTACCAGCACCGCTGTGACCTGAAAGGAGAAGAGGTTTGTAGGTAATCGTCACTTCTACAGAATAACTGATTGCTGAACAGACAGGGTTTTATTGACTGATCACCTCCGGATTAATTTCTCTGCAGAAGTTGTTGATGCTCGCCAGGATGGTCTTGACGTCTGCATCTCCAAGATGAACAAACACGGAGGAAGGAGTTTGACACAGCAGCTCAGCTGGCAAACTATAAGAACACAAACAACCTTTTTAAAATGCGTAGAAAGATATTTATACTTGTATGTGGTCTGTTATCTGAGAGGGTTGAATTTACAAGGCTAGATGAATAAATGGAATAAGTAGTTGTTAGTGTGTAGAGTTCAGCGTAGAGTGTTACCCGAGTGGGCTGAATTCAGGATTCTGGATGTATAACGCTGTTGTATAGTACTCGAGGACACTAGCTGAAATTCCTGAGTTGTTGAACAGCTGAAGATTTTCTGAGTTCTCCAGGAACACACTTATCTAAAGGACACAATAAAACACACATATTAATACATCACTAAGGGTGTGTGTCGTGTTATGTAGATAACGGATATATGACCAAAAATAATCATTCGTGTAAATGTTTCAGTGACTAAAATAGATGACTGTTGGTATGTCTGCTTGTTTGTTTGTGTGTGTGTGTGAGTGTGTGTGTGTGTGTGTGTGTGTGTGTGTGTGTGCCTGTATGTTACCATGCTTCCTGATAGGAATGTTTGCAGATCAACGAGGTTGATGAAAGTGATGAAGAATCCGATGTTGTCAACAAACCAGGCACTGGAGTTCAGAAGAGGATCTGAGGAGTTATAGCAGCGGGGGCTGCCATCTGCAGGATACGCATACAGATATTTATGTTGAGACACACATACTGAGCACACACAACTATAGGAAATGAATGGGCAGTACTATTCAGCAAAGAGAGATAGAGAAAGGAGAGTTATGTAGCTATTCTTACCGCTGCTGTTCAGATACACTTTCATAGAGCTGTACACATCAGCCGGGGTGAAATCAGTCGCGGAAAAGTTGTAGTTGTCCCCCAGGACAGACACCCTGCTCACAAACATATATAGAGGTGATTTTACTACAGATTCTCAGGTTTTTATCCAACAGAGAGGGGGCAGTGTTTGTGCCGAGAGCCCTGTGTAATGGTACATCCAGCAAAGACTCACAGTTTCCTGTATGACAGACAGGAGGCGCCACTGAGTTCGGCAGCGCTGATGAGCTGAGAACTGAGGTAGGGCAGGTAGTGAACCAGGGTGACATTAAACCACTGTTCTACATCAGCCTGAGATGAGGCACTGAGAGCTCGAGGCCACACACACTCCAACGTTTGGCTGGCCAGAGCTGAGGACAAAACAGGCTCCTGTAGAGAGAAACAGGGATTACTCTAGGAGCTAATCCTGATATAATAAAGGCAAGTAATCCACATGGACTAAAAGGGTAGGTGAAATGAAGACAGGTGTACCATCTCCAGGAACTGATCGGTTCTATTGTAGCTGTTGAGGAGTGTGCAGAGCTCTGAACCATTAACGACTGTGTTCGGCCTGTTCAGAAACTCGCTGAGTTCTTCAGGAGAGATGGAGTCCAAAAGCTAGTGGACACAGAGGAGAGACAACACATCCGTTACAGAAGGAGATGTGGACAGCTCATTGGCTGCCACTTACACTATTAATGAGCGATTCACTGACACAATCAGCAGAAATACCTCTTCCTGTCGGTCAGGTGGGATCAGAGACAGGAAATCCTTCAGGTCGGGGAATCCAAAACTGAGGAACAGCCCTTTCAGGAACATGTAGAAGCTTCCGCTGTCATAGCAGCTCAGGCCTGTGAGGCAATATAGGACATTAATGAGAAAAGTCTGTGGTGAATTCAGATTGACGATCTCAAACCAGTGAATGTGGGTCACTACTGACTTAGCCCAAATTACAAATACACAAGCAAGAGCAGTCCTACTTTAAACACACACACACGTGCACGCACACACACACACACACACACACACACACACACACACACACACACACACACCTTGGCTGGACTGGTACTTGAGATAGTCTTGTGTGTAATTGAAGACAATGTTGGACTGTGCTGCAGAGAGGTCACTGTACACATGATCAAGTCCTTTCACTCTGTAAACACAACAACATAGAAGTAAACGAGTTAAAAATCAAAGAACGTAAAGAATAGATCTGTGCATTCATGTTAACTGGGAGCTCACATCTCTCTGTAGGAGTCACAGCTGATGTTCATGGGGATGATGGACAGGGTGTTTGGACCAATCCCAGGAAGGAAGAAGGAAAGGTAAGTCTGGAACCACAGGGCAAAGTCATCTGGGCTGAAACTTTGGAAGTGAGGCACCAGATACAAGAGCGTCATGTTCAGAATGGCGTCTGATATTGTTGGAGGAATGCTGGTCAAGTTCATCTGCAAACACACGGCAGCATGGATTAACAGTCTCGACACACTTGGTCTTCATCAAATAGTATGCATAGAATCAGTGTGTATTATTTCGAAGGAAAATGTGCCCTGGTTTGTAGACTACAGAAATCCTTACTTGTATTGCAGTCTGATTGAAGGCTGTGAAAAAGCCGCCAAGTTGATTCAGATCTAAAGATGTGATCACACTGCTAAACACCTCTCTAAACACAGAGTCATTTCCCAACACTCCTGAATCCGGCTGCAAGATGAACTGTGCCTTCTGCTCACTGGACAGTAAGCCTAACACTGCAACCTGCAGGACAAAACAGGCATATCACACATTCTGTTCACACCAGGTCCACAAGGAAAACAAAGAGACAGTGGTACAGCAGCTGCCTGCTCTCTCCAACAAAATCCAGAGACCAGCTTTAACTACTACAGTAAAACCCACAAGACACATAAAGTTGGTTACTCACGCTAGACAAATTTGCATTTAGAATTTTCAGCTCTTCCAAAGACGCATAATTGGAGAAATTGCCAAGGTTCTTTTCAATCCAGTTAATGCTGCTAGATGTGTCTAAAAAGATCAGAGAACATTAGTTAAATTAATCAGAACATTCTTAATTGGCTCTTGGTTTATTTCATCTAGGCAGTGCATTGTCTTATTTTGAACGAACTAAAACAAGTCTAAGACGACCAGGTTTGCTCAACCCCAGATGGTACGGTCAAAACGCTCCACCAAAACCACAGTGACTGAGAGAAGGCAGCACACAATTAGTAATTCTACCTCAAAAAACTAACATATGCCATAGCTAAATAGGACTGTTGTGGACTGTAGGCCTTTTACAATGTTGGAAAGGGGCTGATGGAAGCATTTCAAATTGCGTCCTCTGATACAACCTAAAAGTTTATTCGTAATAAATTCTATGTTGAATCAAATAGAATAATATATTTCTTTCTAAAGCTACTTTTTGTAATGTCTATTCAATGGTTTTCTCATTTAACACAATAATGACTTTAAATGATCTTTTTGGGGGATAATTTCGATTAATTAATTGGCACATCATGTAATTAATTTGATTAAAATTATTAAAAGATTAACAGCCCTAATTTAAATGCATTTTCTTGTAATCTCTTCACTCCAGCACTATTTGTTTTTTGTTTTTTTTACACTTTATGTAATTTCAATGAAATCATCACACCAGTCCTGCAGCATTATAAGAAATATTATACTGACTGTATTACTAAATGGCTGTACACTTACCATTGGTTTCAGTTGAGTTGCACTGAAAGAAAGTTAATCAGACAGTGTAATACATATAATTTGTCACTGAACATTGTCATGGTCATTTGTCATTGGACACTGAGCAAAGTTTTTTTTTCTCTATTAAGTACATGAAGATACAACATATTTAATGTTTGCTATAATACTTTTGCTATTGCAAAACTGCATTTAACTACCCTCAAGGTAAAGATGTTTGAGAATAAATCAATTAGCTCTGACACAAATACTTGTTTGTACTGGAAACAACAAAAGTAATTAATAGCCTATCTAATGAGTTACAATATAGCTAAAGCCTAGAGCCTCACACAGTTAATAAAATTAATTAATTAACTTTATAAATATTACTCTATTTTAATCCTTCATTTGCCCTGTATTTTTCATTTCTGCATCAGACACTGCCCGGATAAATAAACCACGCCCCTTAATTTTCATACAAGTGGTGGTGAGAAAACTTTGTAAGAGCAAAAGGAAATAGATAAATGACTCAATGTTCATGAATCAATAAAATAGTTAACTTGCAAACACTTTGTCAACTACAGCTGAGCATTTCACAAAGTAGTCTCTACCAATTGATCTCCAAACTCCACAGCCCAGGCCTCATCACTTCAATTTGTAACTGGACTATGGACTTTCTGACTAACAGACCCCAGAATGTCAGACACCTCTAACCCTCTCACTACCTGTGTTCCTCAAAGCTGTGTGCTGAGACCACTACTCTACTGTCGCCGGTAGCTATGTACCAATCTACAAAACGAACATTATCATTACATTTGCAGATGACATCACCGTCTTCTGCATAATCTTAGACAACAATGAGACATTAGCTGTTTTCTGTCAAATGAAACACATCATGTCTATAGCCCTAACTTTATCATTACTAAATTCTGCTTAACCTTAAACCCTATAATTACACAGAATTTTCAAAATGTTCTAGAAACCATTTTCATCCACTACAGTGTTTCTAAAGTCGACAAACAAACGTTAAATTTGAAATGAAATGATTCCACAACAGGATTGTCCACATTCCATCAAAGTACAGATTCATCCATTTTTTTTTTAACTCTTGTTGAGATTAATTGTGGCAGAGCTGAATATACAGGTATACTGTAGGTTACATACAATAACTGAAGATAACTGAATCATTGTATTTATGAAATAATTTCTTTTTTTTTACTGTGTAATACTTTTGGGCTCATTAGACCAGCCTATTAATGATTTTTGTTGTTTTTTCCCATTTCCATAAAGTTTTCTTACCTCTGTAGCAGTGCTCTGAGCTGTGCAGCATCCCAAGCACAAAAGAAAAATATATTGTGATCAAAATTTCAAATTTTGAGAATTTTTTTTATATATATATATAAGTTTGGCACAATCTTATATACATACATATTACATACAGTTGCAATCAAAATTATTCAACCACCATTGCAAACCAGGTTTATTGTCAAAATTTACAGACTTTCAGCTGTTTGTGATGAACACATCAAACAAAAGCAACTGAAATAGTTCAACATAACGAATGCTTCAAGTGGTTTCCCCAAATTCAACTGAAAATGCAACTTCTAATGATTTCTCAAGTCTCAAAATTATTCACCCCCTTCATGGCAAGCATCTTTAGTATTTAGTAGAGCTCCTTTTTGCTGTTATGACCTGCTGTAAACGAGATGCAGAGCTTCTGCAGCGTTCCTGAGGAATCTTCTCCCGTTCCTCATGAACAGTGGCAAAAAATAAAATAAATATATCCAGGGGAATCACGCGCTTCCGGGTTTTCAGTGACATTGACTTTGTTTGCTTTCTGCATGTGCATCTGTTATGGTTTATGTCCTGTCTCCGCCCCTGTATTGTCATTGGTTGTTTCCTGTATGTCATCACCCTTGATTACGTTTGTTATTTAAACCCCTCGTGTCTCTTTGTATGTTGCGAAGTATTACTTGAGTTTTCTGTGTACCAAGTGTTTGTTCCTCATTTCATGTGTTATAATTTTGATCTTGTTCTCCCCCTCATTCTTCGATTCTGTTTTGTCTCGTTTACACTCATTTGCCGATCACCTGACACTCACTATTGTCTCATATTTAGGATTTGTCTGTCTATCTCTACTCTAATAAAGCTCTTGTCTGCATTTGCATCCGTCCTAACCTCCATTACGTTCCGTACGTGACATGTGACAACTGTATGTGGTACAAATAATAATAATAATAATTATTATTATAATCATTATTATTATTATTATTATTATTATTATTATCAGTGTGTAATAAAATAAAATGACATGTCCTACCTATGAAGAGAGCACAAAGGATGAGTGCTTTGCAGCTGATTTTTCGTCTCATTGTTGTTTGTTTGTTTATCAGCACATTGTTCATCAATCCTGAAGGAAACAGCAGAAAATTGCACAAAATATAAATAAAAGTGAAAATATAAACATATATTGTATTCTGCATTGAACAATACAGGAAATGCAGAGGCCAATCTGAGCCATGATGTGTTTTATACACCGAATTCTCAGGTGGCCGATTGATGTTCATTACATTACACCTGTTTCAGTTTAATATGAATATTGTATTTATGGTGATATAATTACTGCAGGTAATGTTGCAGTCGCTTCCCTATTCTGAAGTCACGTCACCATAAAATTCAAGCTCATTGTTAATGATTTGTATTGGGTTCAGTTTAGAATTATTTCCTCATATTCCTTGTATTTGAATTAGAGTCAGAATTCACACACCATAACTCTTAAACTCATTAAACAGTGCACTCAGTAACAACTTCATCTAATGACTATACAGTTATTATAACATTTTGAAAACAGTATTTAAATAGATTTCTTTTTTAAAATGTATTTAAATAATAAGTGTGTAAGAATCTTTACACTCCTGAACATGAAGTGACACATCACATGTGGAATGTTGTGCAGTGAGGTGACACACAGGTGTTTATTCAGGCTAATTCATGTTTATTCAGGCTAATTCATGTTTATTCAGGCTAATTCAGGTTTATGTAGGTTTATTCAGGTTAATTAAGGTTAATTCATGTTTATTAATGATTATTCCACATTTATTCAAGTTGATTCTGGTTTACATGTAGCATAAAAACACAAATATATATCATCCATACATCCATCCATTTTCTGTACCACTTATCCTTACTGGGTTGTGGGGAACCTGGAGCCTATCCCAGGGGGCATGGGTCACAAGGCAGGGTACACCCTGGACGGGGTGCTAATCCATCACAGGGCACACTCACATACACATTCACACACACAATCAGCCTAACATGCATGTCTTTAAATTGGGGGAGGAAACCGAAGTACCTGGAGAAAACAGCCAAAGCACAGGAAGAACATGAAAACACTGCACACACAGGGCCGTGGTGGGAATCAAACCCTCAACCCTGGAGGTGTGAGGTGAACGAATGGGGGCTTTGCTAACCACAAAGCTCCCATGCCTGTATTGATATTAATTTTAAACAAATGTTAATTTTACTAAACTAAACTAATTTTAAGTTTTCTGTTAGCTTTTTAAAAATATATATATTTTACATTGAAAATATTTTGCATGATAATTTCACACTTTAGCACATTATTTTGTATTTAATGTATTATTGATAAGACAACACAGCAGTAAGAGTGGAATTATATGTTGGAATTTTTGTACATTAACCCTTTGTATGTAAAAAGGAGCATTGTGTCTTTGACCCTCAGGGAATAAAGCTAACCTTACAAATAAGTTTCTCAAAACCATTTTCAGGTATTGTGTTTGTTACTGTGTTTGTTACTGTGTTTGTTTCTGTGTTTGTTACTGTGTTTGTTTCACTGCTGTTCTCATGCTTTGATTTTAATACATGATTGTCCACATTCCATCAATGTACAGCTCAATTGTTTTAACTCATGAGTTTAACTGGGTAAATGTGACAGAGCTGAACAATGCAGAGTGGTAAAACCTGTTTCCCTCACTCACCTTACTTAATACATTTTCTTCAGCATTAACACTGCATAAGTTACTAAGATAAGTTACCAATCACCAAGTCATGCATTAGCCAATGTCCATTAACTAACTGAATTAAATTAATCACACACTGACCAAAAACCCTTAATAAACATTCAGAACTTAAATGGTAAATGGTGCACTTATATAGCGCTTTTCTCCAAAGCGCTTTACACTGTGTCTCATTCACACATTCACACACACACATACACCAATGGTAGCAGAGCAACTTGGGGTTCAGTGTCTTGCCCAAGGACACTTTGGCATGTGGAGTCATGTGGAGTCATGTGGGCCGGGAATCGATTAGTGGACACTCCGCTCTACCACCTGATCCACAGCCACCCCAAAGTGCAAGTTGAAACTATAATTAATGAAACAGTATAACTTAATTATAATACCAAACTGACGATGAAGAAAGTTCCATATATTTATCATATTTTGGAAGTTATACTGTTAGATTTGTGCTAATTTATATGCATTTACTTTTAAACATGGAATGAATGAATACATGTGTTACTTTAAATGGTAAAAGGTCTCCACTTATATAGCGCCTTTAAACCTTAGTGGTTCTACAAAGTGTTTTACACTGTTTCTCATCCATACACACACCAATGACAGCAGAGTTGTCATGCAAGGTGTTACACTACATTGGGAGCAACTTGGAGTGTCTTGCCCAAGGACACTTCGGCACGTGAGCCAGGAATCAAACCGCGAACGCTGTGATTAGTGAACAACCCACTCTACCACAGCCGCCCATAACATTACTTTAACATTACATACAGTTCATTAATGTTGAAAATTATTGCCATAGCACCATAATAATGTCAGTTAAGGAAACCTTAATGTAAAACATTACCAAATTATTACAAAAAAATATCTATTGTATTAGGCAATGTTCAATGTTAGAGCATGTTGTTCCCCTTTTTCTCATCTTATTTCAGTGCTTCACTTTACCAGTTTGGAATGTGAATAAAATATAACTATTTTCCAAACACACATGCAGAACACTCAGCTACTTCCTGCAACACTAACATAAAACAAGGAGTTATGTGTTAGCTGTGCAACATGGTTCTAGTGTGGGTGTGTGTGCAGCAGAGATGTTCTTACCTGTGTGATGTAGCATGTGTGTGAAGAACAGGAGGCAGGTAGGAGAGATGGAGGTTAAATGTCTGTGTAGGGTGGAGTAAACGTTCACTGATAGACACTGCATCAGTCAGGCTGTGGGTTTGGTTTCTGATGGCTACAAATAGACTTGATTGCACATTGAGTCTGGTTCCTCTCAAGGTTTCTTCATTATCTCATCTCAGGGACTTTTTCCTTCTCACTGTCACCTCTAGCTTGCTCATTATGGATCTATATCTGAAGTTCTGTAAAACTTTCTTTGCTCCAATATCCATTGTTAAAATTATATATATATATATATATATATATATATATATATATATATATATATATATATATATATAAACTGAAATGAATTAACCACAAGTATGAAATTCTCATGTCTATACCTTCAGATTTAGAAAATGGGTTCTTTAATGGGTTTTTTGATCATATAAGGGTTGTAAGCTTTCTAAAAACATTCTAATTATTTGGAACACTTTCAGATACGAAAAAACTTATATAAAAACTTGAAGACTGAAAACTGAGGAACCCTTACAGGTTCAGATTTGTTTGGGAATTTCATGATCATGATGTGGGTCTATCCACATTATCTTATTTGTGGGATAAATGATTTAAAGAGGATTTAGTTTTTTGTGAAACAGAGTGCAACACCACCACTGGCAGTGGTAATAAAAACACACAGGATGATATGAGTGAATTCTATGTGCTAGGTGTAATGAGCCCAGTCCTGTAGAGTTACACAGCCAATCAGTGGCAAATGAGTGCCAGATGATTCCACAGAAAGATTACACTCCCCCAATATTTCATTTAATTGTGGGCTAACATGTTTTAGCCCAGGGGTGTCCAGTCTTATCCGGAATGGGCCAGTGTGGGTGCAGGTTTTCATTCCAACCAAGCAGAAGCCACACCTGATCTATCGCAGGCTAGGATCAACTGATTTAACAGGTGGAATCAGGTGTGGCTCCTGCTTAATTGGAATGAAAACCTCCACCCACACCAGCACTTTGCGGATAAGATTCAACACCCCTGTCAGAGGCTATTGCAGTGACATGTCCACTATGCATAATCAGAAGTAGTGTTACACTACAGGTGTAATAAGTGGATTATTTAGCCTACTCACTCATCCTTTTTTCCTGAAAATGAATTTGAAGGAGAAACTAAAAGTATATTCTCTTCACCTGAAAACCACATGCTGCTGCTGAGGATGGCCCCACAGGGACAGCCTAAAGATCATTGAGCTTACTGAGGATGGTTCCACTTAAACACCATAAAGATGGCTTAGGACCTCAATTGCTACAAACAGATGTGCACTCAAGCCTCCATCATTGCCTCCAACAGTTGATAACGTCAACAAAAAAATTACATGTAATACTGTAATGAATTCAGAAATATCTCTGATGCTCATATGCATAAGTTGCTCCTAAGTTCCTGGTTACACAACTGCACTATTTGAGCATGTAGTATTAGCACATTTACAGAAGGGGTATATTTATTTATAATCACACTATCCAGTGTCACCCAGATGAGGACGGGTTCCCTTTTGAGTCTGGTTCCTCTCGAGGTTTCTTCCTCATATCGTCTCAGGGAGTTTTTCCTCACCACCGTCGCCTCTGTCTGCTCATTAGGGATAAATTCATACATTTAACATCTATATCCTGAATGTATATATTTCTGTAACACTGCTCTGGGACGATGTCCACTGTTAAACACGCTGTCTAATCAAAATACAAATTACATGAAAGGGCAGATGACAAAACTGTCATGTGTGTTAATTTGCCCCAGTATTGTTTCCATTTATCATTTACATCATTTTACAAATGCCCTTATCCAGAGTTGCCTACAGATAATAATAATAATAATAATTATTATTATTATTATTATTATTATCATTATTATTATTGCTGTTATTATTATTATTATTATTATTATTATTATTATTATTATTATTATCATCAATTAAATCAATGTATTCATCAACCATAATGTTTACATTTTTGAGTTGTTGACAGATATTACATTTTAGGCCTCCTATCTAATATCACCACCAGCTGCTACTGATTTTATTTATGAAAAATAAAATTAAAAATCCTTGAAATAAGCAATTTACACACATCTCCTCCCATGTCCTCCATGTGACCAAAAAAACTTTTGTGGACTTTAAAGTGATTAGCATTATTATTAGTTAAGTAATAATTATGTTAATTAATAAATGACATTCCATAGTGATTTTGAGAGTACTTACAGGCAAAACATCAATTGCAGCATGAGATATTGTAGTTACATCAAAACACGTAATTCTCACATAGCTTCTGAATAACACCCAAGTCTGTAGTTACATCTGTGCTCTCAATACTGAGGTATGTAATTTCAGTATTAAATCCATACTGACACTTTACTCTGAATATGGTCCTTGGTGAGTGCATACAGTTTTGCCTCTACTGAGTTCTCTCTACAAACTTTGTGTTTCTAAAATTTAATAAAACATTATTTGAAGAATCATTAATATGTTGTGAAATATTTGACACTTGAGCCACAGAAGCACAACCACACCCAGTGTAACAGCTAACACCCAATTCCTGTATCCTCAAAGCTGACAGGTAACGTCCTTTTTCTCTGTTCACACTTTACTCCGAACTTCACATGATTATAATCCAGAGTAAATCTGATTCATGTGAGCACTACACAAATAAAATTATTGGAAAATAAATCAGACTCTACAACATGATAAACATTGAGTGCTAATGGACACTTACACACTACACAAACACTCCTGACTCCACCCCTTTCTAAATATTCACGATCCGACTTTTCTTACTGATGTTTATAGAATATTTATAGTGAGAGTTACTCACTTTGAGGAAGTGTTTTTTTAATCCCTAAATTAGTTAACAAAGCCTTTCAGCTTTCATTTCCTGGTTACACCTAGATGTGTTAAACAACATAGAAAATGGCACCTTCGTTGGCAGACCACCCAATTTATAGGTGAGCAAAATATTGGAACAGATAGACTTAAAGTAAACAACACTTGGTATTTGGTTGCATATCCCTTGCTTGCAGTAACTGCATCAATCCTACGACTCACTGACATCAAACAGCTGGTTTCTTCTTCTGTGAAGCTTTTCCAGGTTTTTCCTGCAGTTTCTTTCAGTAGGTGTTTGTTTCGGGGGGTTTCTCCATTCAGTCTCCTCTTCAGGAGGTGAGAGGCTGATCAGTTGGGTGAAGGTCTGGTGATGGACTTGTCCAGTCTAAAACCTTCCACTTTCCCCCCAGATTAAGTCCTTTGTTGAGGTGGAAGTGTGTTTTGGATCATTGTCTTGCTGCATGATGAATTTCCTCCGGATTAGATTGGATGCATTTCTCAGAATGTGGACAGAATGTTACTGTAGACTTCTCAATTCATACCATCATGAGTTACTAATCTTTATCAGTAAAGATTTGTGAAAATGTTCCAGAAGGAGCCAGGCAAGTCCAAGCCATAACACTACCTCCACCATGATTGACCAATGAGCTTGTATATTTTGCATCATGACAGATCCTTTCTTTCTCCACACTTTGGCCTTTACTGCTGATGAGTCGTCTGTATCTTGTGGTATGGCCTCTCTATTTATGCTCTCTAAGCCTTCTTTGAACAATGGATTGTGATACCTTCACCCCTGCCCTGTGGAGGTTGTTGGTGATGTCACTGACTGTTGTTTTGGGGGTTTTCATCACAGCTTTAACAATGTTTCTGTCATCAGCTGTTGTTGTTTTCCTCAGCTGACCTGTTGCATGTCTGGCTGTTAGTACACTAGAGGTTTCTTTATTTTTCAGTAATTCCAAATTGTTATATTGGCTATGCACAATGTTTGTGCAATGCCTCTGATTGATTTTCCTTGTATTCTCAGCTTCAAACTGGCTCTCTTTTCTCCCGATGACAGCCTATTTTTATTTATTTATTTACTGTATATTTATTTATTTAATCCACATATTCAACTTGCACTTTGTTAATTTGCACAATGCTACTATTGGCACTTCTTGTAGATGCTCAACTGCATTTCATTGCTGAAATGCAATGACAAAGTTGGTCATGTCATCATGTCATCTCAGGAAGGTCTTCCTTTCAGCCTGAAGTTGAAAAAGAGAAACCAGCTGGGGGGGAAAAAGGTTCCAGCACGATTATTGGTTAACAGCAGACACTTTGTTCACTTTATTATTTTCTGATATCTATGAAAGACAGGTGTATGAACTGCTGCCCTTAGGTAGAACGTACAGACTACCCAGGGCTAAGTGCAACAGACTTAAAATCTCCTTTATAGAATGTGCAATAAAAGCTCTTTGTTGTAAAGACATATTTGTTTGTTTGTTTTATTTATTTATTTTAGATGAGCATTTCTTAATTCAGATTCTCATTATTTTTTCTCTCTTTTGAACTAATTACTCGTTTTATTTTGTCTTTTATCTAGACTGCTTGTAGTCTGCATTGCATTGTTTGTTCTTAACTGTTGGTTTATTGGAGCTATGCCACAAGACAAAATTCCTATTTGGAACAATAAGTTCTGAATCTGATATCAATTCTGACATTTTGGAGTTTGACAGGAAAGCCACAGTTGGTCTGAACTGGCAACCTCACGTCCTCTTCCATCACCCTCAGCACAGGAGCTGCCCCAGGTTGTATGCTCAGCCTTTTAGTGTAGTCTGTTTACATATGAAGTTGTAGCACAGCACAGCTGAAATAATATCCTTAAATTTGCTGACAACACCACCTCTGAAGATCTTAACTCTCTTTCTCACCCAGACTGTAGGTTTCATTCATGCAGCACATCAGTGATAATCATACTAGGTGATTATATGATGACATGCCCCCTAGATATGATCTCCTTTTACACTGATATTTTTTCACACACACATCCGTAGCATGTCATGAAAAGTTGCAGTTGTAATGAACATGAACAAGGTGGATCCATATCTTCCTGTGTGAATTCAGCGACCTTTTCATTATTATTTTTTTAACAGAGATGCACATGTGGGGTTGTGATCATTTCATTATAGTCAAGTATGTCAACTTTCAATTGATTCTATTATTATACAATTTGAAGCAGGTGCATATACACAACATGTGTACAGCCAACAGATTATCAGATAAACCAAACAGATTACAGCATTCAGTATTATGAAGGATTGCATCTAGAAAGGTCATACTGAACCGGTGACTAATGAACTGCCTGAAAATAGTGTTGGAATTCAACTGAACAAAGTGCATGCCTCTACACTGACTCACACAAACATACAGTGCAGACACACCTGAGAATCAGAATGTATGAGAACAAAGATAAAAACTGCACCACCCTAGATTTGTTCATTCGGTAACGTCACTTCTGAACACACACATAAAAATAATCAGGATCCCCCCCCCCCCCCCCCCCCCCCCCACACACACACACACACACACACAAAACTTGCATTATGGTCATTAATGAAGAAAATAAATATATTAAAAGATTCAAATATATTTTTAGAAAATAGTTTAATGATTACAAGATTAAAGATTTCGAATTGCTTAATATATGTATTAATATTAATGTACTAAAGATATAGCAGCAGTTTTAATTAGTGAACAAGGTAATAAAGTTTTTTTGTGGCGTGTCCATGGCGCATGTCCGTGGTACGTGTCCGAGATGGTGACCTCATGGAAGATGTCTTTGTTCTCTTCTCATTTGACCGTGGCTTTCTCATTGAAAAAAACAAAAACAAAACAAAATGAATGAGTTAACAGCACTCACCAAAACACAATGGAAGCACACAAGACTCCACAGTTCAGCTTCACACTCACACAATATCAGGGGCCAAATCAACAAATAAACAAAAATAGTTTTTAAATTTAGGTATGAAGGTGTCAAGGTATTTAGGGATAGGGAGTTAAACTTTAGTCTCTGTTGACCTTTTTAGCACTGTAAATATTTTTTCCCCCTTATACATAAAATATCCACCTATATGAGTAGAAAGACACCCAAATTCCTGTTTGAGACACAAAGCCATTGTTTAATTGACAAGACATAAAAGATATGTCTTAAAAGTCATTTGACAACTGTCTGTACATTTGAACTTTACCCATTTCTTTACCAAATTGCTCAATGGCTCTGTTAACTGGGACACCATCAAGGAGCACTGACTCACATCGTTAAGGTGTTATATCGTTTTATCTTCTTTAGCCAGATCACCTCCTCTTCAACTCCTGGAGTCAGCCAGCAACACCGGTAATCAATGAAGTTCAGTTTAATAAGGTGGTTCTTATACCAAGATGGTTGAGTGCAGGTAAAGAAGTGTTCTTTTGTTTTTTTTTATTTATCAAAACTTGAGGTTCATGGCATCTTCTAAATCTAAAATGGAGCCAACAGAAGTACAGTGGTGTGTTGGGGTGTATCAGTGGAATAAATAATGCTGATACATCTTAAAATCACTGCAAACATTTACAATTATTTTTTACATTTAGTCACATTTAGTAGATGTAGAATGACCCCAATTAAATGCACATATTTTACTGCATTTTTTTCATCAGCTGAACCTTTACCCACTGCTGTTTATTTAATAACTTGTCCATTAGCAGAGAGATTAAATCTGACTGATGAACAATAGAATGGTAGAGCTCTTAAATTTTATCACATGACATTCCAACCTGCTGACTCACATTTCTCATAACATTTGTCAGAGTTTCCATTCAGCGTTCATTACAACAACAATTACATTTGAAGCTTTTTCACTGTTGTTTATTGCATTAAAAGATCAATTCCAGGCATCAGATACAGTGATACATCAATGCAGTTGTGGTTTTAGACTGCTACTCAGTTATCCTTAATACAATTACTCAGCTTTGCAGGTTGTGTTCACTGAACATGTTGAGTCTTTCAGGACTGGATTAAGGTGAACAGTATGAGGAGGAGTTAATCACATGTCTGACAACAAGATATGTCTGTTACATAAAGTATTCACATTAGATAACACCAATTTGTACTCCATTAGCTAATGACAAAGCAAGTTGAGGAGCCCACGTTATGTAAACAATAATAAAATAGTATAGTATATATTTACAGTTGCAATCAAAATTATTCACCCCATTGCAAATCATGTTTGTCAAAATTTACAGACTTTCAGCTGTTTGCAATGAACACGTCAAACAAAAGCAATTGAAATAGTTCAACACAACAAATGCTTCAAGTGGTTTCCCCAAATTCAACTGAAAATGTAACTTATAATGACTTCTCCAGTCTCAAAATTATTCAAGCCCCTGAACAGAATCCCTCACAACAGCACAAATATGTAAAACAGGTGTTGTCTCAAGCACACCTGATGCTAAACTAATCAAGGGCTTCATTAGCCAAACCAGGTGTGCTTGAGCTGGAACACATGAAATACCTGAACTGGCTAGGGGCAGAAAATTCAGGAAATACCTGGCCGGGGCAGAAAAAGGAACTATTAACGCTATTAAATTTAAGCTATTAAGTTTAAGCTATTAAATTGTGAGAATTCAGGTTGTTAAAAACCCTCAAGTGACTGCAAAAGACCTGCAGCAAAAACAAAACAGAACTGAAACTAAACTGGAACTTTTCGGCATGATGGATCAGTGGTATGTCTGGAGCAAGAAGAATGAAGAAAGAACACTCTGTCCACAGTCGAGCATGGTGGTGGCTCGGTGATGCTCTGGGGCTACTTTGCATCCTCTAGCACTGGAAACCTGCAGCGTGTGGAAGGCGAGATGGATTCAGTGAAGTATCTGGAAATCCTAGAAGAAAACATTAGGTCGTCTGTGAGGAAGCTGAAGCTTGGGCATCATTAGACCTTCCAACAAGAATGAACCCAAGTATACCTCAAATTCCACCAAGGCTTGGTTGTAAAAGAAGTCCTGGAAGATTCTACAGGGCCATCACAGTCACCTGACTTGAACCACATAGAAAATCTCTGGTGGGATGTGAAGAAGACGGTTGCAGCACACAAACCCGAGAATATTACTGAACTGGAGGACATTGCTCATGAGGAACAGGAGAAGGTTCCTCAGGAACACTGCAGAAGCTCTGTATCTCATTTGCAGCAGGTCACAACAGCAAAAAGGTGCTCTACTAAGTACTAAGAACATCAAGGATTAGTCAAGGAGCTTATCTGTAATAATGGCAGCAGGAACAAGTCCAAATCTACTAGGGCATGGCTGGATGCAGGAATTCAAGTGGGCAGTAAACAAAATAGAAAATGAGGAAAAATCTTATACACACAGGTGTAAAAAATTAGCAGGTTTTCAAAGATGAGCTGGGATGTTTGCAAGGAGCCAAAGCCAAGATAACCCAGATCTGGGAGATTTGGGAATCCCCAAGGTGGTGGTGTTCCTACGAGAAAGGATTCAATTAAAATTTAATTGTATAGCACTTTCATCACCTCAGAACACTTCAAAATCAAATGCTGGACAGCCAAGGATCCAATTATGTCCTGGGTACATGGGTTTGTATGTGATTTAAGAAAGATGATGAACTGTAGTGATAGAACAGTTACATCATGCACATCATGGAATGACCAGGATGAAGAGCCTAGATTGGGGCAATTTATGGTGACCTATTATGGAGTCATTGAGGCCAAAGTGAAGTCATGCACTGCATGTCAAGAACAAAGGAAAGCAGGAGGAGGTGCACCACTCCATCCCTGGAAGTGACCCACTAAACCTTGAAGACTCCACATTGATTGAGGCTTTAAAAGATTTTGGTGAATTCCATCTCAAAGTGGATGGATTTTTATCCAGTTAACTTAGTCTATTAGCCATTAGTACTGTACCATAGTGTGTCTGAGGAAAAGTTTCTATGTGCACTAGCATCGTCCACACTTTGGCTTCCACCAAAATCAAAATTAGGCCACTGGAAAAAGTTTCATTCTAAATGATTTCTTCCAAATTTCACATTGGATTTTCAGTTTGTGACTGAAACCTGGCTCGCGGACAGGGATTTAAGCAGACTTGTTGAACTCTATCCCAAGGACTGCAACTTTTTAAACTGCCCCAGGACTGTTGGTCAGGGGGTGGTCTTGCAATTACTTTTAAAGACCATTTTAAATGCCAACAGCTGTCAGTGGGAGAATACTCAAAGTATAGAGGTGCTACTGTGTAAAGCGGAACTGCCTAGACTTGTGCTCTGTGCACTTGTGTATAGACACCATAAAAACAATAAGGACTTTGTATGAGGTATTATGTCTAACTGTGATAAAATGTGAAAAATTTGGGGGCATTTAAATATTTGTATTTGTCATCGTTCCAAGCCTCTGGTCAGGGAACTCCTACAACTTAGCAACTTTTTGAGTCTCTCTCAGTTGGTTATCAGCCCTACATACGAACACAGACATACACTCAATCTTGTTTTTATCATTTGGTTTCCCTGTATAGTATCTTATTTGATGCTACTATTCCCTCTCTATCACATAAACCCAGTTTCCTTTTGCAATATTTCTGAAACATAATTGGCCTGTACACTGCTTGTAAAATCTCAGATGATTTTGCAGCTACTCTTTTTGATTACATTATGGAGAATTCACCTCAGTGTATGAGTGTTATTCTGTTGTTTAATTACACCTGCGCTGACGTCATGTACTTTGTTGCCCCACTAAAAGCCAAAAATCCCAAAACTACAGCTCCGCTATGGCTATACAAGAATGTAGGAGGACAGAATGAAAATGTGGAAAAAAAGACGACTACAAGTATCATATCTGATCCTGAATAACTGTTTACCTACCTATCAGCACTCTGTGAAAGCAGCCAGTTCAAAAGTATTGTTGTGACTTTATTTGTAAAAAAAATTCTTATAATCCTAGGGTTCTTTTTTAATACAATAAATGAATAAGTAATGGATTCTGCTCTCACATCTATCTCAAAGGCCACTACAGAATATAAAGGTCACTTATTTCACCACTGGACCATGAGCATACTGATCTACTAGTATGTTCAGCCGTCCTAAGCCATTTTGAGTCTGTGTCACTGCCTTACTTGACAGATTTTAATCTTGCATACGAGTCTTACTGCCTGTCCTTTAGATGTGGTCCCCAGATGTCTTCTTAAAATGCCCTGTAGGTCTCCAGGCCTTTGCTAAACCTAAAATCAATCTTGTGTTTTAAAGATTTAGAAATGGTAATTCATGTTTATATTTCTTTCCAGGAAACTGCAGTCATTGAATTGGTCATCAAAAACAATGGCATAAAACTTATTAAACCATATTGCATCATGTCTGATTCATTCCTGTAATATGTACTACAGTGAATTCTAAACAGTAGAGCAGTGTTTTTCAACCTTTTTTGAGCCACGGCACATTTTTTACATTGGAAAAATCTTGCGGCACACCACCAACCAAAAATGTTACAAAATGACACTCTGTAGCCTAATACAGTGTATGTATAATTACAATATAGTTTCTCAATTTATTTATTCTCAGTGTGAAACCTGGGCCTGTTTAGATGAACACAAAGCCGATATCCTGGCAGGAATTGAAGAAAGACACACACAAAGCTCTTCTTCAACAGCTCTCAGTCTCTCTCCATTTTTAGTTTTTATAGCAGTTAGGCTAGAAAAGCTCAGCTCACACAGATATGTTGTGGAAAATGGGAGCAATGTCAAAACAGCTTTGTTGGCCAGAATGGGGAACTCCTTGGTAGCAGTCAACCAAAAACTGTCCAAAGGAAGTTCAGCAAATCTTAGCTTTAAACCAAATGTTGTTTCAGTTCAGTTAGTTCCTCCTGCTCCTGTAAAGTCATGTCCTTTCCAACAACTGATGCTGGGCTGTATGGGTCCCTAACCCAGACAAGGCATTCAGTGGAGGCTGAAGAGAAATAAAATGACAACTTCTCCTCAAGTGTTTTCAAATGTTTATTCATTACCTCCCACAGTGCAGCAGTGTGATCTTGCCGTTTCTCTGTGAGTGGGAACATCTCAAGGTTGGCACTTTGCCTATGTTGTTGCACCTTTAAACGGAATCCATTTATTTTATTTATTTATATTTATTTTATCTGTGAGTGTAAGCAGGTTTTCATTTAGGCTAACGAAGCCTTAGGTGTGCCCGACCATGGCTGCAGTTCCATCTGTGCAAACACTTGTGCAATTTTCCCACGTAAGTCCTCCCTAGTCAAGATGTTCCAATATGACCTGAAAAATTTCCTCTCCTGTTGTTTTTTTCTTGCAGTCCCTTGCAAAATAGGAAGTTTGCGCTAATGGCATCTCCATCCACAAAACGCACATTGGCCAAGAGCTGAGAATGTCCACTACTATCCGTAGACTCAAGTTGCAACACAAATTTCCTACTGATGCGTATCTTTTCCAAAACAAGGCTTTCGATGTCTGTAGATATGCCATCAATATGTCTGGCAAATGTGTTATCTGAGAGCGGGACTTCTTGATAAGTCTTTAACCGCGTCAGGGCCGAGCGTCTTGTTGACAATGGCTTTGCAGGCAGGTAGTATTAACGTCTCTGCCACAGTGTGGGACTTTTTTCATTTAGCTACGAGTTCAGCAACTAGGTGACCAGCTTTGAGGGCTTTCTCATTTACCTTTGTGGTTTTTCTCATTAATGTTGCCTGTTTCACTGTGTTTTCACGCAGGCGAGCAAAATAGTCCATCGGCTTGTTTTGAAGCAACGGCTGTTTCGTTTGGAGATGGTGTTTAAGCTTACTTGGCACCATGGCGCTGTTGGACAGTTTCTCGCAACACACCAAGCATAATGGAGTCGGTGTGGTCTCATCCCCGGTGAAAGTAAATCCGTACGAAAGATACCTTTCGCTGTATTGCCTCGAGCTCACCGTCTTTGCTTTCTTTTTACCACCACTCACACTAGGGCCTTCACCTGGGTCAGAATCTTGTCCAGGGGCCAGTTCGGAGTTTGAATTTTTCCTTTTTAAAAACTTCTCCATCACTGTCACCACGCCCTGTCGCATGCTTCACTAATTCTCTTGTCTCTAATAAGGAATGAAGCAATTAGCTACCTGCTGCCACCCGGACGAATATTACATTACTCTGCCAGTCACTATATTACAGCACAGACACTCGAGAATGGTGTATTATTTGCAGATAATAATTAATACATGTTTAAAAAAAATAATTTTAAGACTAATTAAATGAAATTGGATAATTTCTCACGGCACACCTGACGATCTCTCACTGCACACTAGTGTGCCACGGCACAGTGGTTGAAAATCATTGCAGTAGAGCATGTCATTCTTGATTTGCAAAGAAATTTTGCAAAGAAACAAAAAAAAAAACATTGTGTAATGCTCCCTGTTAGTGTTTTTTAGGTCATTGTTTTATGAGTGACAAAGTGAGCTTGTTGGGTGACCACCTTTGCTAGTGTTGTGGAAGAATGAGTTGATTAGAGACATTTGTGGCATTATGGCAAGCTGAACATTGGTTAGGAGAACTGTGTGAAGAGTTTTAAAAAAGTGACCTACGTATTGAGAAATGGGTCCTAACCATTTTTAAAAAGCTGTAATATGATTTAATTCTGTAATTGTATCATCAGCCATCATGTTTAACCACCAGGTAGCACTAGAGGATCATTGTACAACACTGTGTAGTGTGTGTGTGTGTGTGTGTATAAGTAAAAGATCATCATTGAGAGAGTTCGCCTCACTGCACATACTCCTTTGTAGAACACTGTGAGCCTCAGGCTAAACACACCACTGCATAGATTATTTTTCCCTAGACACAAAATGTATTTGATAACAATAATGTACAATAAACATTAGCATTCAAATATTTCCAACTGCAAACACGACTTAAATGGAAGGACCCTATTTAACCCTAACCCTAGGATTTCTTTTATTCAAGTGCAATCATAAACCAGCTTTTAAAGGTTATGTGCTTACTGAGAAATGTTAGCTTAATATTATATACTTGTATACTTGTGATATAGTCCATCCATCCATCTTCTATACCGCTTTATCCTTTTCAGGGTCACGGGGAACCTGGAGCCTATCCCAGGGAGCATCCGGCACAAGGCGGGGTACACCCTGGACAGAGTGCCAATGCTTGTGATATAGTTTCTCTGTTAATCAAGAAATGTAAAAAATATTAATGAATCAATGCAAACAGAATAAGAAGACAAAGATGTGGTGTATTGTGAACAGAGATGTGAGTGGAGTGTATCTTACCTCATATGATGAAATCCAGCCACACCAGGTTCTGGTTCTTTTCTTATTCTGTCCATCATCATCTACATTCATTACTATTGAGGATTGAGATGAAAAGGAAGAGTTTGCTATCTCAAACGTCTCTTTCTGAGGTCTATTTCCTCCAGAAGACTCTGGTTCTCCTCGTGGTTTTCCACATCCAGCACCTGAACCATCTCAGCTCGATCTTCTACTTTGGGCTCCTCACAGAAAGCTGAATGAAACTTATTGAGAGGCAAATTATCCCTGTTTTATGCATTTTGTAGAACACACTATAAAATATTCATCAGCTTCCATCTATCTGTCCATCAACAGCTAAAATATAGATTTATTATTATTATTATTATTATTATTTACATTAACTCTTGTTATGTCCTAGCCTGTGTTTTCTGTTTATCCTGTTTTGCAATTGCCTGGAATACCTGCAATTATCTGTCCATTGCTGGCACCTGTTGGGGACTGCTTAGAAGCAAAGCCACGCCCACTTCATCTCTCTCTCTCTCTCTCTCTCTCTCTCTCTCTCTCTCTCTTCTACCTTACAGCCAGTACTACAGAACCACAACAGTTTTTCCCCCCATATTCATTGACTCTAATTTAATAAAGTCCTTTTTGTTTGTGAATTGAGTTGTGAGTCTCCTTCATCTACTCCTGAACAGCTTTTAAATAAATTTTATTATTTATGGATTTTATTTATTTTCGGGGACGGTATTTTAAAGATCATTTTGTAAAATCAGTATAATCTTTACAGATCTTTATTTTTAAAGGATTTAAACGATGTTTTTCGTGTTTGTTCAGTGAACTGTAAACAGTTTTTGCACATGCACCTGTGGAACAGTCCTTAAGACACGAACAGTTTACAGGTGGAAGGTGATTAAGGTCACAGGTACAGTAAGTTAGGACACTAAAGAGACCTTTCTACTGACTGTGAAAAACAACAGGAGAAATATGTCTATTGTTCCTGCTCACCTGCGCGAAAATGCCATAGACCTGCTGCAGGAGACATGAGGACTGCGGATGTGTTCAGAGCAATAAACTGTAATGTGTGTAATGTAAGACACCTGACACAGTGCTACAGGGAGACAGGAAGGACAGCTGATCCTCCTCGCAGTGGAAAATTACATGTAAACATGTGTCCCTCAAGACATGATGGAGAACTTGCAGATACTTTAGTGCAAGAGTGGAGGAACATCTCACAGCAAGAACTGACCAATCTGGTGCAGTCCATGAGGATGAGATGCTCTGTAGAACTTAAAGCAACTGGAGGAGACACCACATACTGACTGTTCCTTCTGATTTCCACCTCCACTTTATTCAGTGACTCATTATTCCATTTCTGTTCCTCAAACGTCTGTGAAACTTCTTCAGTTGTTGAATCTTTTAATGTTCATAAAAATATTTACACATGTTAAGAAATTTGCTGGAAATAAAAGCAGTTGAATGTGAGAGGACGTTTCATTTCTTGCTGAGTTTATATTTCAAAATATATTCTATAGTTATTTTCTTTTCATCACTACCATTATTTATTTCATTATTACTATTTGTTCATTTTGCTATTATTTTTTATGTCTGCTGTTTAGCACTTTGAGCTGTATTTGAAATGTATGAAATGTGTGATATAAATAAAGTTTATTAAAATGAAGGAAAGTTGAGCTTCAACATGGATTACAGCTGCTCAACTCTCAGACAGCAGGAGAGGTTAGGGACATAGATTTAGTGATAAATCGAGAGCTTTCTGTCTCCACAATTATGGCCTGCAACAGCAACTGCAATAAAAAGACTATTTATTTTGTAACATATTCCATATTCTTTTGGTTTTGTCTTTAGATGTATACATTCTATTTTCCCTCTCACTCCTAAAAAACCGACCATTTTATAGAATGAGGTTTCTTGCTCATGTCAACTCAAGGAGTTCTTCCTTGCCACTGTCACCTCTGGCTTGCTCATTAGGGATCTGATCTACATCTGGATTTCTATAAAACTGCTCTGTGGTGTGTTGCGAGCCTAGGCTGCGGTGGTTTGAGCACAGATACACAGGAGGCCACTTAGGTGCAGAACTTAGAGGGTTTTTATTCAACAGTGTTTGAAAGTAGGAAAAGGAGAGGTGGAGTGAGGTGTTCAGGGGGGATCGGTGTAGGGGGCGTGGTGTGGTCTCTCAGGGGGTTGAGGCCTTTTCTGGAGCTCTGGGGAGGCAGCCAGGGAGAGAGGTCTTCCTCTGAGGCAGTGTCTTCTGTGGGAAAACAGCAAAAAAAATACATTAGCAGCATTTTGGAGACAGTCCCTCTCCTTGTTAGGGGAGGAAGGCCCTTTTACATGCTCCCGTCGGCTGCTGGACGGTGGAGACCTGCCGCGCTGATCATTAGCCGCCAGCCGTGTGTGTTTCTGTGGCCCCACCTTGCAGCCACGTATTCTCGGACTGTCCAAAACATATGTTTCTTCTATCAATTAAATGTCTTTTGTTTGATTGCTGCCAAAATGGATGATAGAGGTGTGTGCTGATAAAACAGCACTAATCAGTAAAGTTTAAAGTAGTAGGAGTATCTGCTTCACCTATGATGTTCTCAGAATCGAAGCTGAGTGTGTCCCAGCTCCACAATTTGGCAGAACCATGTAATTGCAGTTCTATTAACACTTGTAGGATGTGTCATGGCAACAGTGAGAGAAAGTGTGTAAGTGGGGAGCCACATGGTGCCATGGAAACAGAGCACATATTTTCTAAAAATTAGTCCTTTGCCTGAGAGTATGAGACATGATCAGAGATTGGCAGGAAAGAAGGAAAGAAAGACAATATGTGAAGTTCAGAAGCTTCAATGATATTTAATGGTGCTTTAGTCAATATTATTTTTCATTACTCTTATTATTACAAATTATTACAAAACCCAAAAATTGTGTTTATAATGTTCCCGCGACCCTGAAGAAGGAGTAAGTGGTAGAAGATGGATGGATGGATGGATGTTCATGTCAGTCATGATATAGACCCCCCCAACCCCCCACCCACCCCCCTGGACTCTACACTCTACCCCCATGTCTATTGCTCAGAAATGCAAACATAGCAGAATCAAGTGCATGGAAAGATGTTCTAGATATAATCGAGAGAAAATCATGGAACTTTATTTACAGTAAATTTGGGATAAATAGGTGGTTCATTATGGCTAAAGCAAAAATCAGCTCTAAACTAAATATATCATTCCTTTTGTTTTTTTGTAGTTTCACCTTGTCACCACTAGAGGTCAGATTCCACCCAGTGCACCTTTAACAGCGGTCCAGAAAAGAATGAATGTGGACATGAATTTTTCATGTCTATTTCTCTTCTGAAACCAAAACTATGACCTGGAACCAGAACCACAGTGAGAGAGAAAGGCATTGTACGGTCTGTCTGATTCTGATCTGTGCATGCTTTAATCCATATTTGTCCTGGTGGCAAAAATCATTCTGAGCTCCATGTACAATCCCATAACTGCAGAGATGATTATGGATTTCAGAAAACAAAGCATCCACCACACCTTCCTATAAAAATAAATGTCTCAACAGTCAGCAGAGAAGAGTCACACTAATTCCTGGGCACCCTCATCCAGCAGGACTGCAAATGGGACAGAAAGACTAACACAATCACCAAGAAGGCCCTGCAACGTGACAGCTAAAGAAATTTAAACTGTCACAGAAGCTATTGGTCCTCTTCTACAAAGCACCAGTATAATCGATAGTCACATCCTCCATTTCCATCTGGTTCAGCTCCACAACTGCAAGCTCCCCACCCTCACTGACCTATACTCATCCAGGATGAGGATGAGAGCAAGGAAAATTACAGCTGTCTCCACACATCCCAGCCACTTCTTTTTCAGTGTTTCCCTTCATAACAGAAACCCAGAATAAAAGTCCTGATTTCCCATAATAACCTGCACAGTTTCTTCCCAAGGCCTCAATCAGTCTAAACAAAAGCCCTTCACACATCCCTCCCCTCTGACATACGGTCACGATAAGGAGTTGAGGAAGGATGCAAATGCAGTAGAGTTTTATTAAAGGAGATAAAGGCAGACAAATCGAAATCGGTAATCCAAAGCATGACCCAAAATCATGCAAAAGGTCAGGCGATCGGCAGACGGACATAAACAGGGCGAGGCAAAACACAAAACAAGAAACAAAGTCAATAACCAGGAATCAAGAACGAGAACTATGGAAACAATCGCTCGGTAAGGTGAGAACACTCAATACAACGCGAAGTCATTGTGTTCAAACAGTCTTTTTATATTGTGGTTGTGAGTGCTGTGTATTGAATGCAGGTGTGTGTGATTAGCATGAATGTGAGTGTTCTGGGAATTGCAGTGGATGACGGCCATGTTTGTAGGCCGCAGTGCAGGAGGGGAGGAGGAGGAGGTCTTGCTGCCAACCTGAATTAGCTGGGGTCTCCCAGAGATAAAGTCCAGGATCCAGGTCCAGATCTGGTGCTGAAACCTAGCAGGTCAATATATCAGCTGCTGGGAGATGATGGTGTTGAATGCTGAACTGAAGTGTATGAACAGCATTCTGATGTATGTATTCTTCTTGTTGAGGTGGGTTACTGCCAGATGAAGATTGAGAGATTGCGTCCACTGTGGAATCGTTGGGGAGGTACGTCAACTGCAGAGGCTACAGTGTGATGGGGAGTCTGGTTCTGATGTGATTCATGACCAGCTGTTCAAAGCACTTCATGATGACTGGTGTAAGTTCTATGCGGTGGTAGTCATTGAGACTTGACACTGCTGACTTCTTAGGCACAGGTATGATGGTGAGCATCTGACCTGAGCATTTTTGCCGTAGGCGAGGCCGTGGTCTCTGGGCCTAGCTCCCATGCCTAGCTGAAGCTGTGGAGTGCCATTGTCAGACCAGAGTCTGACTCTAAGATGTTTGTCTTGCAGCAACATTTTGACCAACAACTGACAAGTGTTTGCTTTGTATGTTGGATCGCAGTGAGTGAATATTGGCATCGATCATAGCAATTACAGCCAATTAAAGCCCTAATTCCTCTACTGATGGGCCTAATGGATTAATACACACACACACACACACACACACACACAAAGAAATTTATACCAGCAATCACAGAGTAGCATTTCAGCCGATAAACAGCTCTGCTGGATCAGAGATGGGATACACTGCAGTGTCCATCTGTCTGCCTGCCTTTATATCTGTGTCTGTCTGTCTATCTATCTTTCTGTCTGTCTGTCTGTCTGTCAATATCTACATGTAAATATATTCTATATTTAAACATATAAAGATTTAGAATTTTCTTTATTAATTAGAAATGACATAGTTCCTGTTTTTGAATCACTTGCCAGGAGATTCTTATCTGTGTTGAGACTTTATTCTCATCAAATATATATATATATATATATATATATATATATATATATATATATATATATATATATATATATATATATATATATATATATATTTTATTTTTATTTTTTTCACTTTTGTTTGAAGAACACAAATATAAATGCCGTTAAGCATATATATACAGCAGACAATCTTATCCAGAGCAGCTTTCAAAAATGCTTTCAGGTCCCTATAAATAAACACATCCTCAAAGTGGCTCACTAGGTCAGAGACTAAGAGTAGCTTCAGACTAAAAAACCACTTATTTTTATATAACACTTAACACTATAACACTTTTAACAAAGTGCTAATTCCCACTTAATTAATTAAATCACTATAGGACATATGGTGATTAAGAGCATACATGATAATCTCTCTCTCTCTCTCTCGCTCTCTCTCTCTCTGTCTGATCCATCTCGATGTTCTACTTCTGCATGGTGCCTCCTTCACCTGAGTATCACTTGCTGCTCCTGAGGATGGCTCCACATATATAGCCTAAATATTGCTGTGAGACTGCTTTGGGTGGTACCACATGGATACTAAAGATGACTGTGTACAGTTTCACTTGCATAGCCTAAAGATTGTACTTGCTAAAAACAGTTGCTGCTCAAGTCTCAGTTGGAAAATATAGACTTAAATCTAAAAAACTCAAATAAAAATTTGACCCTCATGTTCATACTGAAGATCATTTCAGCACACTTAGCATGGTCAGTTTACACTCTATACTTACTCATCAACAGCTGGAGAATATGGCCAGTTACTTTATACTTTATACTTTTTCATCGTCAGCTGGAGAATAGAGTTTATACTTTGGGACTCCAGCCTTCCAGCAGAATACAAATACACCACAGGGAAGCTGAACATGTCTCCATCTGTGGTCAAGGACATTACAGGGTTAATTTCCCTCCTTTATAGGAGGATATAGGATACGTAGATCAAAAGGTGCAGGCTATTTGTTGGTACCTGGAATAGTGAAGGCTACAGCAGGGGGAAGAACTTTCTCATATAAAGACCCACAGTTATGGAACAGTCTTCCGATTAGTGTTCGGGACTCAGACACAGTCTAAATGTTTAAGTCCAGGTTGAAAACATGTTTGTTTATTCAAGTTTTTTATTAATAGTTTTTTTTCTTAGGTAAAGTAGCAGATCTAGAGGCTCACAGGTATAGAGTGTGACACCCAGGTGTGTTGATGATGGAGAGGCTGGCCACCTTGAGTCCCAGGGAGCCCTCTTGTCTGTGTTCCCTTCTGGTTCTCCCTTTTAGTTACACTGTCATAGCTAGTCTTGCCGGAGTCCCTGCTTTCACTCACACACAATGTATATTTTCATAAAGAATTACAGGACAGGAGCATACCTAATAATCTGTGTTCTCTCTCTTTGCCCTTCCTCGCGTTTTCTGTTGAGCTACACATGCTACTGCTGAGATACCACTGATTCTGACCCTTTCTGCTCTCCATACCTGCCTGATCCATACTGATGATCCTGTACTGAGTTCTCATTGATGGCTGACCTAGAGGATTGCCCCACACAGACAGTTAAAGATCAACATGAGATTACTGCGGATGGTACCACAAAGAAACCATAAAGATGGATGTGGATGTTCATCCTTGAATAGCCATTAGACCGCAATAGCTAAGAACAGTTTGTACTCAAGTCTCCATCACTGAACAGTTCATAACTTCAGTTCAATGTAATAGACTTCAATTTAAAACTATAATGAATTCAAAATGACTCTGATGCTCATATTTCTTTAACAAATGCTAAGTTGTTCCTAACTGGAACATTTATTCTGCTGTATGTGATGAGCTCAGGTGCTCAGCCTCAACCTTCTCTGAGATTTTGGAGATCCTGGAGGTGTGAGATGACAGTGTAATTTAGCAATTCATATGGGTAAATATCAGGTTTCATATTGCTTTGATAACTGCTAGTCTGAAAGCTTTACAGAGTCAATGTTAAGAGAGGTGTTTATTATCGTTGTAAGTGGTCCAACTCTTTCTCTGATAGAGTGAATTAGTATGGTGAACTAAGTATGGTGGATTGTGTTAAAGGATTCAAGTCAGTCTGATCTTGTTATATCTCAATATTGTTGTGGGCTTTGTGTTGAGTACCAGATTCACTTAGGATCCGTTAGATCCATTTTCTGTATTTTGATTGTGTTATTTAAAAAAAGTATGCAGCAGCTGAAAGTGATTCTTCTACAGGCTGGTGATATCTTGAATCTGGTTAGCGTAGCTCCTGTGCTGAATAGGAATTATGGGTTATTTGGGGTGCCTGAGTGACAATCAGAGCTCTTCTATACTTAAGAAGGCAATTTCCATGATTACTGTTTAAGTTTGTCACCAATCATATTTCAATTTTCAAGAAGTTTTCTGCAAGCAAGTATAATCATTATTCTATATTATGGGGTGAAACTTTTCCCAGAATTCTTATCTTTTTTTTTTTTTAAATACATTATCAAGGGCACGAAGAAATCAATTTTAAACATTCAGTCATTCAGTTGAGTTGTATGTGGATGGAAGATAAACCATCGTGCTTCATAAACCTGAGAGACCTTCAATAAGCCCAGTTAGTGTGGCTTCATCGTGAGAGAAGATAAATATCAATGCCTTGGTATTGAATTAAGGCTGTACATGCAGTACTGAGTGTGTCCCATTACATGTACAGACACAAACATGGTTTTCAGATGTTCTTCAGGTGTATACTGAATTACCAGTGTATAATAAAATGTCTGGAAAGTTTTAAAATAAGCATTCAGAATAAATTCAGCAAAAAGACTTCTATGGATAAAAAAATTGTAATGAGGAAAAATGACTTTTTTCAGAGGAACTGATTTTGTATCCTGAATATCTGAGCAAATGCTCCAGTTTATCAGATCAACCTCCACCTTGAAATTGATTACACGGTGTGTTATAACTCAGGCACTTCACCCTTTTCACACTAACACCATTCAAATCTGAATTATACTTCTGCAACTGTGAATGTGTGTACATGTGAGGCAGAAAACACACAGGAAAATGGTAAAGAAAGCCATCATCAGACTAGATGAAGCTGATTCTGCAGTCAAGTGCACAAAACTTTTAAATGTTTATTTATTTATTGTCTTTATTGGACCATTAACACTTTCATATCACTGTGACTGTTTTTAATCCCACCCTCTCCTGAAGGAATTTCTCCCACACTTATTTTTCATCCTTTTAAGCTGAATAAAATGAAAATAAATTCCATGTAGTGTGGCAGAGTGAATTTCATCGTAACCAGCACTGTCTGAAAGAGCATTTTCAGACTGCAGGTTGCACATCACTATCCAATCCCACTCAGTTAGATTAGAGCCAGATCAGTGGCGCAAGCCAGATCAAAGAGACCAATCCAGACCCATTGTTGGATGCTACTGAGGCCAGAGTTGAAAATGGTTAAAACCTCCCAGACATTGCTGTAGATATCACATCCTTTATCCATCATTAAGCTATAAGGAGTTTCCATACCACGCTGTGCTCTCAGTTAATCAGTCTTTTCATCTGCTAACTCCTCCACATAAGTGCAGTTTGACAACTGGTATGTCACTCTAAACACTGTTAAAAACTTTCATTTTATCATTGGGCTATTCAGAATTTACTCATCTCCAAGAACATGTTACGATCTGCAGTGTTTTATAATGAAGCTGTGATATGAGTGTGTCTCACAGTCCTGTCTGTCTCTCTGTGACTTTACACCACAATAACAACTCATGCAGTAACATCCCCCCCCCCCCCCCCCCATTTCCTAACTTCCACTCTTATATAACACACACACACACACACACACACACACACACACACAGTCGACAGCCTCTCCTAATGAAGCCCTCAGGGTCCCCAGCAGAGCTTCTGTCTCAGAGATCCATGCCTTACCACACACATACACACAATACAGATGTGAAGACAGATAGAGTTAGAGAGACTGAGAGGTGGAAAGGACTTGGTCTAAGTTACTGAGAGAGAGAGAGAGAGAGAGAGAGAGAGAGAGAGAGAGAGAGAGAGAGAGCTCATAAACAGATGGATTTTTAGTCTATTTATTTCAACAATGAGGTGTTGCAGCGCAATGTCTTTCTGAGGTATAACTGCATACTTATGGACTTGTGTGTATAAACCTGCACATCCTGTATAGACTGACCAACACTAACAGCCTGTCTTTTGAAAGCACAGAGAGACAGGGAGTGAGAGAGACAGGGAGTGAGAGATATAGGGAGAGAGACAGACAGGGAGAGAAAGACAGGGAGTGACAGAGACAGGAACAAAGGGAGAGACAAGGAGAAGGAGAAAGAGAGAGTAAAAGTAAGAGTGAGACAGGAAGAGGATATGACCTTTAATATCTGACTGGCATAAATTTAGTTGCAGTATGGAGCAGGAAAGAGAGAGAGAGAGTGAGAGAGAGAGAGAGAACTATACAGGCAGAGAGAGACAGAACTTTAGCGTCAGTGAATGAAACAGAGAGGGTGACGTAAAGGGAGACAATGGAAGTGAGACAGTTTTGATGGTTTCTCCGTAAGTGATATAAAGTCAGTGAGCGTGCAGAGCTGAAGCATCAGTGAGAGAGACAGAGAGATGGAGAGACAGACAGAGAGAGGGACAGTGAGAGGAGGGCAGAGATGAGCAATAGTGAGAGGGGGAGGGGTGAGGCAGACGAGCCGGGTGGGCGGCGTCTTTGCCGTGGGCCGTTACACAGCGGTGTGTTACAGCAGGTGATGCAGACGGAGTTGAGCTTCCCTGTACAGAACTGCTGATACCCTGATGATGCGATCAGACACGCCCCAGATGACGCACATGACTTCCTGTAGTGTACACCTGTATACACACACAGAAATTACTTTAATTTACTACCCTAAATTAATATTTGATGAACAGAAAAGTCACATTTTAAAGAACAATAATTTCCCCACCAAGTTCTTTGTTTTTCATATTTTTTCCCACTTCAATACTTAAACATTTAATAATGAACTGATTTAAATACTAGTGCTCATTAAACATAAATGTGGATCAGGTGCAAACAGTCATGTGACATGAACATCATGACTGTGTGTGGTGCAGTGGCTGATGGGAGTCGTCGTCCTGCACCATGTTAGGTGCAACCATGGCAATATTTTTACTATTAATTAGATTTTTCTATTTGTTATTGATTTGTTGAGTTCACTGATAAGTGTTTATGTGCTTTTAACATTTCCTCTTTTCCCTTCTTTTTTTTCCTTTCCCTCTTTTATTGTGTGACTTTAATAGTGGCTGTAGGTTAAAAGAAAATAAGGACACAAATTCTACTTTATAAATTACACAGTAAAATGATCTGTGCCTCTACACTAATAGTGATTATTCCCCATAGACTCCATTACAACTTTATCATGGATATTGGGTTATGTCATTCAGTTAACTCACAAATTCTGCTTGGTTTTTCATGCATTCTTATTTAGATTGTTTATTATTTATAATAAATAAACTCATAGATGAGCTCATAAGTACATTTGTATATACACTTTTACATTAAGCATAACAGTAACAGCTTTCTCCTCACTTTATATAACCTCACTCCACTGTGAGGTCATATCTCACTGACCATGTTCATCATGTACTGTGCAACTCATTTTATAAAATAAGATCAAATAAAACCAGAAGCACACCGAGGAATCATGATGGAATATCTAACCTGCTTACACACTGACACTGTATTCTTACTCAGGATCCATCAAAGAACTTGGGGTTATTCCATGAAGCAAGCTAACTAGATAAGCCAGGTTTATTTCAACAAGCCCGACTAATTTCCGTTCCGCAAACGAAGCTAATCGAAGCTGATATACATTTGAACCAAGTATATTCAACTTCTATAAGGTGTATGAAGTTTTTCTTACAGTGTAGTTAAAGCACAGACAGTAAAATCTGGCTAAATAATCTTATATATACTGTATATGATTTATGAGCAGAACCAATTAATTGTCTTTTATATAATTGTTTATTTGTTTGTTTTAATGATATTTTCTTACACATTTATTCAGATGTATATTCTCTGCCATGCTGCTTCTTCAGCTTTGTTAATTGCCAAGGTGCTGCTTTTATTTACAATCATGTTTTTCTATTTGTTGTATAATTTAATTATATGTCATTGTTCCTCATATATCATGTGTGGGTGTGAATTTCATGGATGGATTGACCTGTTACTCTAAATCAAGCAAGCCTATTTCCAACAAGTCCCACTTTTATTAGCTCACTGCCTGGAATAGCCCCTTGTTTTTATTAACCCATCCACCACCACCCCCCACACACACACACACCATACAACATCAACAACAACAACAACAACAACAACAACAACAACACTGAAAACAATAACAGCCATGACAAAGATAAAAAAAAAAAATCACCATCAGCAATATCACCAACAACATAAACAATCATGACGATAAAAACATTGATAAAAGCAATAACACAACAGCAATAACAGCATCAACAACTATGACATCAACAGTAACAACAACATAATAAGCAACCTGGCGGTGTGTGTAGACTACATATCCAGAGTGTGCCGTGATTGTATCAGAGGTTTTAATCACATTGACTGAAGACAATACTGCTTAAATTACCTTCACACATTAACAAACTAGAGAAAAGAATATCCTGGATATCCATACAATTATTCCTGGGAGCCTACAAAGCCAACTCATCCCCACATCTGGCCTGTCATGATCATGTTTCACTGGTGTTGAACCCGTCCTATATGCCACTAATCAGCAGAACAAAGACAGATGTTAATACTTTCAAAGTTTGGAGTGAGGAAGCCACCTCACAACTGCAAGATTGTTTTGAGCTTACAGACAGAGATGTATTCATGAGGAGAGCTGATCTTGAAGAATACAGTACATCAGTCCTGGCCTACATATACGTCTGCACTGAGACAGTTCTAACAACTAAACCCATCAAAGTGTTCCCTACCGAGAAGCCATTGCTGGACAGGAGGGTCCGGTCTGTATCACTGTAACTGTAACGGAATGAACTCTAGGAAACTGAAATTTACTGAAGAAGGGGGTGATTGAACACATGGGGAAATGGCAAAAATAGAACTATAAATTTACAACAAGAACGATAAAGAAAGACACAGACAGGCAATGCTAATGCTCTCTAATACTAGAGACATGCAATCTAATAATAGTGCTAATGCTAAATAAAAATCTACATCCTAACAGAAATGCTAAATGCTATCAAAAGTGTATGTGCTAACAACAATTCAATGCAAACTAAAGGTTAAACACTATCAAGACAATGAATGCCAATGACAGGATATGCAGGACCCCTGTAACTGTGACCACTGTATCACTATAACATTGTAGTGCTGACATTCTGAAAGGCTGTAACACTTTAACAACCTGTGTACTGCTGTTACACTGTAATACTGCAACACTATAACACTAATGCTACAATACTGTAACACGTTCACACTGCTGTAACACTGTATCTCTGTAATGTTACAAAACTGTAATAGTGTAACCCTGCAATGATGTTACAGTTAACAGTTACACTGTAACACTAACGGTAACACTAACAGTTACACTGTAACACTGTACCTCTGTAATGATACAATGCTGTAACACGGCGTTGTTATAAAGGCGATGGGGTTATAACGGCGAAGGGGCTGTTAGGCGACGGGGCTGTTATAATGGTGAAGGGGCTGTTATAAAGGCGACGGGCTGTTTAACGGCAAAGGGGCTGTTATAAAGGCGAAGGGGCTGTTATAAAAGCAAAGGGGCTGTTATAAAGGCGACGGGGCTGTTATAATGGTGAAGGGGCTGTTATAAAGGCGACGGGCTGTTATAACGGCGAAGGGGCTGTTATAACGGCGAAGGGGCTGTTATAAAGGTGACGGGGCTGTTATAACGGCGAAGGGGCTGTTATAACGGCGAAGGGGCTGTTATAACGGCCACGGGGCTGTTATAAAGGCGACGGGATTGTTATGACGGGGACGGGGACGTGGCTGTTATGACGGCGACAGAGGCTGGTATGGTGGCGACGGAGGATGTTATGACGGCGACGGGGTTGTTATGACGGCGACAGGGTTGTTATTATAGCGAAGGGACTATTACAATGGCGATGGGGCTGTTTTAACGGCAACAGGGCTGTTATAACGGCGACGGGGTTGTTATAACGGGGACGTGGCTGTTATAACGGCGACGGGGTTGTTATAACGGGGACGTGGCTGTTATAACGGGGACGGGGTTGTTATAACGGCGACGGGGTTGTTATAACGGGGACGTGGCTGTTATAACGGCGACGGGGTTGTTATAACGGGGATGTGGCTGTTATAACGGGGACGGGGTTGTTATAACGGGGACGGGGTTGTTATAACGGGGACGGGGTTGTTATAACGGGGACGTGGCTGTTATAACGGGGACGGGGTTGTTATAACGGCGACGGGGTTGTTATAACGGGGATGTGGCTGTTATAACGGGGACGGGGTTGTTATAACGGGGACGGGGTTGTTATAACGGGGACGGGGTTGTTATAACGGCGACAGGGTTGTTATAACGGGGATGTGGCTGTTATAACGGGGACGGGGTTGTTATAACGGGGACGGGGTTGTTATAACGGGGACGTGGCTGTTATAACGGCGACGGGGTTGTTATAACGGGGATGTGGCTGTTATAACGGGGACGGGGTTGTTATAACGGCGACGGGGTTGTTATAACGGCGACGGGGTTGTTATAACGGGGATGTGGCTGTTATAACGGGGACGGGGTTGTTATAACGGCGACGGGGTTGTTATAACGGGGATGTGGCTGTTATGACGGCGACGGGGTTGTTATAACGGCGACGGGGTTGTTATAACGGGGATGTGGCTGTTATAACGGGGACGGGGTTGTTATAACGGGGACGGGGTTGTTATAACGGCGACGGGGTTGTTATAACGGGGATGTGGCTGTTATGACGGCGACGGGGTTGTTATAACGGCGACGGGGTTGTTATAACGGGGATGTGGCTGTTATAACGGGGACGGGGTTGTTATAACGGGGACGTGGCTGTTATAACGGCGACGGGGTTGTTATAACGGGGATGTGGCTGTTATAACGGGGACGGGGTTGTTATAACGGCGACGGGGTTGTTATAACGGCGACGGGGTTGTTATAACGGGGATGTGGCTGTTATGACGGCGACGGGGTTGTTATAACGGCGACGGGGTTGTTATAACGGGGATGTGGCTGTTATAACGGGGACGGGGTTGTTATAACGGGGACGGGGTTGTTATAACGGCGACGGGGTTGTTATAACGGGGATGTGGCTGTTATGACGGCGACGGGGTTGTTATAACGGCGACGGGGTTGTTATAACGGGGATGTGGCTGTTATAACGGCGACGGGGTTGTTATAACGGGGACGTGGCTGTTATAACGGCGACGGGGTTGTTATAACGGGGACGTGGCTGTTATAACGGCGACGGGGTTGTTATAACGGGGACGGGGTTGTTATAACGGGGATGTGGCTGTTATAACGGGGACGTGGCTGTTATAACGGGGACGTGGCTGTTATGACGGCGACGAATAAACATTGAATAAACGGGTAAACATTATAAAAATCTGACAGTGTGTTCTTACCGTCCCACCTGATGAGAACTTCCTTCTGGCACATGTCCTGCACATTAACAGTGCAGTTAACGATGAACTCTGGAGATGAGCAGTCATCCTGCTGAATCTCCTCACACTGATAACACTGAATCTGCAGAGCACCAACTACACACACACACACACACACACACACACACACACACAGGTGACATGTTTATTAGCACAAAATAAGATTCTGACCAAAAGAATCTGGTTCATAAGTAGAGTTAGTGAGTGTAGTTTATGAGTATACTTTATACGTGCAGTTTGTATTTTATACGTGCTGTTGGTGAATGCAGTTTATGTGTGTGTCAGTGTGAACACGTGAGGACGTTGTGTAAGATAAAACAAAGGCAACCTGAGTAAACATACAATAGTGTGAGTTACACTGACACACAAACTTACTCCGGTCACCCTCCCCAAACCCATATGCCTTTTACACACAAATAAACGTACACTATATTAAAGCATTATAAGCTCCACCTCCTCCTCATGTCAAGGGCACGCCCCTTTATCTTCTGAAGCAACGCCCTGTTGTCTGGTCAGAGATGTTATTTCAGGTCTAACTGCTTCAACTCCGAGTGGAACAGAAGAGACTCGCTCTGTAATGGAGATAAACTGACTTGATCTGCCTTGATTTTCTCTTTGTGGATTTATGTACTGCTGATGTTTGTCTTCCACAGCTCTGTGTGTGTGTGTGTGTGTGTGTGTGTGTGTGTGTGTGTGTGTGTGTGTGTGTGTGTGTGTGTTTGTGTGTGTGTGTGTGTACACATTAACACACTTCACACAGATCCTTGTTTTGACAATATAGCTGAGCTCACACACCTGTGAGTCTTTCATACCCAGCATTCTCCTTCACTTTTCTGAATAAAGATGTGAGCGTCAGGTGGGGACATGGGCTCACTGCAGTAGAGTTTGTCAGTACTGTCTAGACCACCACCTTTAAACCAGAAAAATATCAGGGATAGAAAATGTGGACAGAATCATGAAATGGTGTTTTTTTCTAATATAATGTAAAAATAACTTGTGAATATAAATTTAAAACCAAAAAATATAATGATATATGAATTAGATCACATTTTGCCCACAGACACGCCCCACAGACACACCCCACAGACATGCTTCACAGACACACCCCACAGACACGCCCCACAGACACACCCCACAGACATGCTTCACAGACATAGACACGCCCCACAGACATAGACATGCCTCAGGGACACAGACACGCCCCACAGACATAGACACACCTCGTAGACACAGACACAATTCAGAGACACAGACACGCCCTACAGACGGAGACATGCCTCACGTACACAGACACGCCCCACAGACACACCCCACAGACACGCCCCACAGACACGCCCCACAGACACAGACACGCCCCACAGACACACCCCACAGACACGCCCCACAGACACGCCCCACAGACACAGACATGCCCCACAGACACACCCCACAGACATAGACACGCCTCATAGACACAGAAACAATTCACAAACACAGACACGATCTACAGTTGGAGACATGCCTCACGGACACAGACACGCCTCACAGATACAGACACGTCCCACATGCACAGACACACCCCACAGACAAACACCGTTTTAGACAAGATTTATTCTCCGATGTTTAGATTAGTTAAAATAATGTCACTAATCTGATAAATTGAACACACTAAATCATGAACACTGCAATAATCTGATTATTGCTACATGACACACTTTTGCTTTTAAACATCTTGATGTGTGTAAATTTGTGTGTGAATTATGAAGTAATTAACATCAATAAAAATGCACTTCATTAATATATGATATTAATATAAGGTGAGGATGTGTAATCACATGTGCACACACTGCAGGCTTATAAACGCTGTGGCCTCCACGGGTCTGTAAAGCCTTATGCACTTACCGCCATGATGTAGGAAAACACTGCACACAAAGTGACCTTTATATTCTCTCTCTCTCTCTCTCTCTCTCTCTCTCTCTCTCTCTCTCTCTCTGTCTCTCACACACACACACACACACACACATACACACACAGTTAGCCACAGGAGCATTTCTCAGGCCGAGAAAATATAAATGCAAGATATTCTCTAGTAATTATATAAAAATTTGTGTTAATGTTTAAAGCTCAGCAGTGTTTACTGATGTTCTGATGATTTTATTGGTTTAATGTGAAGAGATTTAACGTTTCACTCCACAGTGACACTCGTCACAATTAGTTCTGCACTACAGTTTCACACACACATACACACACACACACACACATTTATATGATTTAATAATTCATATACTTTTATATATATATATATATATATATATATATATATATATATATATATATATATATATATATATATATATATACTTGCTGAACACTTTATTAGGAACACTTGTACACCTACTCATTCATGCAGTCATCAAATCAGCCAATCGTGTGTTAGCAGTGCAATGTATAACATCAAGCAGATACGGGCAGCAGCTTTGGGTGATGTTCACATCAGCCATCAGAATGAGGAAACTTCTCCCCGTGATTTTGACCGTGGTATGATTGTTGGTGCCAGACAGGCTGGTTTCAGTATTTCTATAGCTGCTGATCTCCTGGGATTTTCATGCACACACACACACACACACAAACAAACACACACACACACACACACACAAGTCTCTAGAGTTACTCAGAATGGTGCAATAAAGAAAAAACATCCATTGAGCGGCAGTTCTGAGGACGGAAACATCTTGTTGAAGAGAGAGGTCAGAGGAGAACTGTCAGACTGGTTGGAGCTGAGAAAAAAGCTACAGTAACTCTGATAATCACTCTGTATCATTGTGGTGTGCAGAAAAGCTTCTCAGAATGCACAACTCATTGAACTTTGAGGTGGATGAGCTACAACAGCAGAAGACCACGTCGGGTTCCTCTTCTGTCAGCCAAGAACAGAAAGCTGAGGCTGCAGTGGACACAGACTCACCAACACTGGACAGCTGAAGACTGAGAAACATCACCTGGACGGATGAATCTTGATTTCTGCTGAGGCACACAGATGGTCGGGTCAGAATTTGGCACCAACAGCATGAACCCATGGACCCACCCTGTCTTGTGTCACCAGTCCAGGCTGGTGGAGGTAGTGTAATGGTGTGAGGAATGTTTTCTTGGTGCACTTTGGGCTTTTAATAATAATAAATAAATACCACAACATATTTGAGTATTGTTGCTGACCAGGTGAATCCCTTCATGGCCACAAATGACCATCTTCTAATGGCTATTTCTAGCATGATAATGCACCATGTCACAAAGCACAGTCATCTCAAACTGGGTTTATGAACATGACAATAACTTTAGTGTTCTTCACTGGCCTTCACAGTCACTGGATCTGAATCCAGAACGGAATCATCTCAACATGGAGCAGGAGAACGTTAGAGCGGAATCATCTCAACATGGAACAGGAGAACGTTAGAGCGGACTCATCTCAACATGGAGCAGGAGAACGTTAGAGCAGACTCATCTCAACATGGAGCAGAACCTCAAAGGACTGTTTCCAACATCTTGTGAAATCCATGAAGCATTGAGGCTAAAGGGAGACTCTACCCAGTATTAGTGTAGTGTTCCTAATAAATTGTGTATATCACATACACTTTGGGGGTTTTCTTTTGATTTGATTTTAAATTGAATATTAATTAACATGCCTTAATATTCCCCTAATAATAATAAACTTAATTTTAACCTAAATAAAATCCTGCACTGGATTTAATAAATAATAAATTTGCACAGAGGGTTTGATGTTAATATTCATTAAAGAGGATTGTTTATAAATGATAAAGTATTATGTCTATTAAGTATTATCTCTCTGTGATTTTAAATAATTTCCCAAAAACATACTTCTATAATTTTATGTATAATTTTGCTGCAATGTTTTGGTATAAAACAGAAATGTATTGGCAGCAACTGATTTACTACTATATATTAAATACAGAGTGTGTGTGTGTGTGTGTGTGTGTGTGTGTGTGTGTGTGTGTGTATTATGTGCACAAGAATCTTTTTCTTCATCACACACACACACACACACACACACACACACACACACACACACAGAGAGAGAGACGCAGATTTTTTTTTACATTATAGTATAATATTATATATTAATAAATGCATAATGTTTTGAGTGTGTCCTATTAACTTCCTCCTCCTCAGCATCATCATCATCATGGTTCTGTCCCAAATCTAACACACACTGTAAAATCTGTAGAGCATCATTCACTGTCTTTACAAAAAAATCTTTAGGGTGATGGTTCCCTAAAGAACCTTTTGGTTCTCATTAATTCTAGCTAAAATAGTTTAGTACTCTGTAGCACAAACAAACCAGAGAGATAAAGAATCATCAGGATATCAGAAAAAAAGGTTCTCTTATAGCAAACGTTCTGAAGAATTTTCACTGATTCCTTTAAATAAATAAATACACACATAAATAATCTGTAATATTGTAATAATTAATTAATTAATAACACATGGATTAATTAACATGATTAACTCAGGAGATTTAATGTGCGCGCGAGAAGCTTCCTCTTATTACCGACACAGAGATATAATTATAACTTATTTAGTTGTAAATGTTTATGAGTTTATGAGGAGGCACGTGAAGTCATCAGCACACTGACGTGATGATCGCATTAACATGTAATGAGTTTCAATCAGGAACTAAATCACACACACACACACACACACACACACACACAAACCTGGGTCATCTTCATGTAATCCATTAATAACCAGGAGATTTAATTATAATTGTAATTCTAATTAAAAGCGCTCGTGTGTTCAGTTCATCTTCACGTCCTGATATTAATGTTATCAGATTTATTAATAAAAATAATAATGAATGTTTATCAGAGTCAGGCGTGCCTGCGTGTGCGCGCGGGGGGAAAATCAGCCTGCGCTAAATGTAGTAAAGAATAAATAATAATACTAAATGAGAAGGCGTGCTGATTCCGATTATTTATGAATAAAGCACGTGTTTATTATAAACTGTTGTTGTCGTTATTAGTATTATTCTTAACAGTTTATTATACTGAGGTGAGTAATAAATCAGAGAGAGAGAGAGAGCGTTCTCCCGCCGCGCGCGCTCTAACGCTCCCCGGCATGTCCCACTTTGATCTCCGCCGCGTGAGCAGGTGTAACAGGTCTTCTGATGCCGCGCGCGTGTCTTTGTGTGTGTATGTATGTATATGTGTGCGCGCGCGTTTTGCTTTGTTTTGGGTGTTTTACTCACCCTCCCGCAGACAGAGCAGCACCGTCAACACGCTGAAGCCCAGCACCGGCATCGTCCTCCTCGCGCTGGCGAGCATGTCACGGAACCCCCGGCAGCCCGCGCGCACCATCCATAGCGCTCTCTGTATCAGCGCGCGATAATTTCCCTCCTGCAGCACTCCACTGTGGGAAGAACGGCGCAGGAGAGCGTCACGTGACCGAAGGAAGCAGAAGAGGAGGTGGTGGTGGTGGTGCTGGAGGAGGAGGGCAGGGTTCTTGGAGGAGGGAGTCTGACTTTTTTATTTTATTTTATGTTTATATTTATGAACAGAAATCAGAGTAAGACACTACGACACTAACATAAAAACTAAGCTACTGTATAGGCTGTAGGTCTCCGAGGCTCGTGCCTCAGTCCTGCTCTGTGTGTCTTTCTTCCATTACACACTACATAGAGGATTGTCCAGTTCCTGGATCAGGACACTCGTGTTATCCCTCTAGCACTACTGAAGGAAACCGATCCTCATAGTGCACTTCTACAGCAAGCAGAAAACCATGAGGGACACAGCTTAAATGAGATCAAAGCTAGCTTACATCACAACATTCTACATCACACACAAATACACACAGAGAAGTGAAGTTCTCCTCACACTTTTCAAGTGTGATAATGTCAGTGATATATTCTTACATGTGAGAAACACTAGAACGTTCATTTCAACACGTTATGCCCTGAAACGACTTGCATTGATGTGTAAATGTGTAAAGATCACACATTACTATAAATGAACGGTGTACAAATCATGTGTGAAAATAACATGAAAAATATTCAGCTAGCTAAAACAGCTACTGTACACTGAGCTAGCTAAGTGGAAATGGCTTGGTCATGGAGAGAGACAGAGAGACCGACTGACCTCTGGCCATGAGAGAGGGTGAGACAGACAGAGTGAGACAGAAACTGTGTAGTCATGATTAAAGTCTCTTTAATAACCTTTCACAAACACTCAGGAGAATGATGTCAACTCGGGGAGAGGCATCACACTCTCCGCAACCCTCACGGCCCCTCATTTATCAGCCTGACACACACACACACACACACACACACACACACACACACACAGATAACTCACACACACACACATACACACACATACACGCACACACACACACGCACACACACACAGAAAACTCACACACACGTTCGCACACACACATACACACACACACATGCACACACGTACACACACACACACACAGATAACTCACACACACACAAACATACACACACATGCACACACACACGTACACAAACACATAACACACATACACGCACACACACACATACACACACGTATACACACACAGATAACACATACACATATACACACACGTACACACATGTACACAAACACAGATAACACACACACACATGCACACATGTACACACACACACACAGTCACACATGCACACACACACACACATACACGCACATACACAGACACACAGACACACACACACAGATAACACACACACACACATACACACACTCACACATACACACACACATACACGCACATACACACACATACACACACACACACACACAGATAACACACACACACACATACACACACTCACACATACATACACACACATATACACACATACACATACACACACATATACACATACACACATACATACATACTCCTCCTCAAGCAGAACCAACAGCAGCTTGAGAAATTGGCCAGCAATTGGTATATCTGTCATATATGGAAAAGATGGCGGGAGGAAAAGGTACAAGCCCAGATCAGGGATCACATCGTCTCCCTCTCTCCCTGCCCTACAGAGAAGGTTGCTCTGCCTCCCTGCCCAGCTGATGACTTCATCCACCCCACCCTGCCCAGCTGAGGATGTCACTCCACCTCTCTGCTCAGATGTGGACAGTCGTGGTAGTTCAGTGGTTAAGACATTGGACTAATGACTACTGAATAGAAAGTCATGAGTCCATGCCCTTGACCAAGGCCATTAACCCTCAACTGCTCAGTTGTATAAATAAGATACATGCAAGTTGCTCAGGATAAGGGCATCTGCCAAATGCCATAAATGTAAATGTCCTCACTTTCTTGGCCGAGGACATCGCTCTGCCTTCTTGCTTCGCTGTTGTTGTTGTTACCCCCTCAGACCTTACCATGGTTATTGCTATACTCAGGGGTATCCAGGCCACCTGTAACCAGGCCATCCAAAGTTTGACCACTTCAGGAGCCATGCCTAAAGGGAGGGGACAGGCTATGTCATGCCCACCATGGACAATTCTTGGAGTGGTTGGTTTAAGGGCATAGTTAACTTGGCGTTCTTTGGCATCTTTTGTGGTCATCCATAGTAGAAATCCATACTTTGTTTCACTGAGACTATTAAGGCTACCCTGGATAGAGCCCATGGGAGGATGCAAGTCTAAGAAACTTCATAACTCTTTCAATCGGACTGTTGACCTGTAGGTGGTATCCCTAGGTTACACTGAATGTGACTCACAATTTTTACATAAAGGCCTTGAATGAGATGCATTGTGAATCAAGTGTGTCGATGTTACACTAGGTTCTTGGGTATACCACACGTGCAAATCATCTGGATAATGTAGAAGGTAGGGCACATCATGGAATAAAACAGCGAGCCTTGGAAAATCTATCATTCATAGGATTCTTGGGTTTTCTTTTGAAAAGGGGTAAATCAGTTATGACATCAGTTATGACATCTATGACATCTATTTTGGTCATGGCACCTCTTCCAGGGTGTCTCCTGCCTGATAGGCTCCAGGCTTCCTGCAACCCTGTGTAGGATAAGTGGTACAGAAAATGGATGGATGAATGGCTGGATGATACAAGCAGAACCTGGCCTCAGAGTTTACATTCTTGAACTCTTCAGCAATAAGAGCCTGTAAAATGTGGATCTGGCTGGTCTGGTATTCATGCCTCTTTGCTGACTTGATGTATTCCAGATTGAGGTGTCCCATCAGTACTATGAAGAGCTCACAGGTATCATGACGGAGCGGAGATAGGACGGATGCAAGTGCAGTATGAACAGTGTTTATTTTTAAAAGAGAGACAGGCAGACAAATCCAAAACGTGATCCATAAACGTAATCCAAAACAGGCGAAGGTCAGGCAATCAGCAAACAGGCATACACAGTGTTAAACATGAATCAAGGTCGTGGTCACGGAAAACAGGGTCGATAAACAAAACGAGAAACATGAACTATGACGAGGAACTGGGAGCAGAAAATCCAGCGTGAACTAACTCTAAACATGGAACGTGACTATGACTACTAGATGAACTAATCTAACTCTACGATAATCTTCCATGTTGTGTGCTGGGAGGCGCGTGGCATATATGTGGACATGATCAGCATCTGAACTGCTAGCAACTGAGGGCAATACAGACACACGTGAAATCCCAGCCAATGACAGAACAGGGAGGAGACATGACAGAAACATAAACAAAACACACGTGTCCAGATGTCACTACTGTCAACAACGGAAAAGCAGGTGCTCGCGCATTCACGCTTAGAGCACGCTGCTTCAAGGGGAAATCATGACAGAACCCCCCCCCCAAAGGCACTCCTCCCGGAGTGCCATGAGTCATCCCATTTCATTGGCGGCCCCGGCCCCTAGGGCTGAATGTCCCAAGCAGAGCCAGGAAACCGCACGGTGTTCTTGGCGGCACAGGGAAGCGGAGCGACGTCCCTGGCTGAACAGGGAGGCAGAGTAACGACCACAGCCGGGCAGACGGGCTGAGCGACGTCCTCGGCGGAGCATGAAAGCGGAGCGACGTCCTCGGCGGAGCAGGACGGCGGAGCAACGTCCCCGGCGGAGCAGGACGGCGGCGCGGCATCCCTGGCGGAGCAGGGAAGCAGGGCGCCGTCCTCGTCGGAGCATGAAAGCGGAGCGACGTCCCCGGCTGAACAGGTAGGCAGAGCGACGACCACAGCCGAGCAGGCAGGCTGAGTGAAGTCCTCGGCGGAGCATGAAGGCAGAGCGACGACCACAGCCGGGCAGACAGGCTGAGCGAAGTCCTCGGCGGAGCATGAAAGCGGAGCGACGACTACAGCCTGGCAGGCAGGCTGAGAGAAGTCCTCGGCGGAGCATGTAAGCGGAGCGACGTCCACAGCCGGGCAGGCAGGCTGAGTGAAGTCCTCGGCGGAGCATGAAGGCAGAGCGACGACCACAGCAGGGCAGGCAGGCTGAGCGAAGTCCTCGGAGGAGCATGAAAGCGGAGCGACATTCACAGCAGGGCAGGCGGGCTGAGGGAAGTCCTCAGTGGAGCATGAAGGCAGAGCGACGTACTCCGCGGAGCCTGCAAACTGAACTTGGCTGGTCATGTCAGCAGACTGGGACGTGAGCAGACCTTGGTTGTCCGTATCAACAGAGACTTGGTTGTGCATGTCAGCAGACGTGGACGTGAGCAGAGCTTGGTTGTCCCCGTCAGCTGACTTGGGTGTGAAAATAACTTGGTTGGTTGGGTCATCAGACGAGAACATGAGCAGAGCTTGGTTGTTTGTTTCAACAGACACTTGGTTGTGCATGTCAGCAGACATGGACGTGAGCAGAGCTTGGCTGTGCGTGTCAGCAGACTCGGGCATGAGCAGAACTTGGCTGTGCGTGTCAGCAGACTCGGGCGTGAGCAGAACTTGGCTGTGCGTGTCAGCAGACTCGGGTTTTGGCAGAACTTGGGTGGTCGTGTCATTAGTCTTGGGCGTGGGCTGAACTTGGGCGACCGGGTCGGTAGACTTGGGCGTGGACTGAACCTGGGCGACCAGGTCAGTAGACTTGGGCGTGCACTGAACTTGGGTGACCGGGTCGGTAGACTTGGGCGTGGGCTGAACTTGGGCAACCGGGTCGGTAAACTCGGGCTTGAGCAGAACGTGGTCGGCCGTGTCGTTAGACTCGGGCGTGAGCAGAACTTGGTCAGCCGTATCAGTAGATTCAGGCGTGAGCAGAACTTGGTCGGCCATATCAGTAGACTTGGGCTTGAGCAGAACTTGGTTGGCCGTATCAGTAAACTTGGGTGTGAGCAGAACGTGGTCAGTGCGTGGTATATATGTGGACATGATCAGCTTCTAAACTGCTAGCAGCTGAGGGCAATACAGACACACGTGAAATCCCAGCCAATGACAGAACAGGGAGGAGACATGACAGAAACATAAACAAAACACACATGTCCAGAAGTCACTACTGTCAACAATGGAAAAGCAGGTGCTCACACATTCGTGCTTAGAGCACGCTGCTTCAAGGGGAAATCATGACAAGAGCTCTCTCAAATCAGTGCCACCTTAATCACCAGTAGGGACCACATTGTCTAAGGGACCAGGAACAGAAGGAGGCATCAAGAGAATTTTTACTAGGGGTTTGGAATGATGATTTACCGGATTACCTCTTCTTACTACCTTGAGGGGAGTCACATATTTCAGACTGATCTTACAGCAAGTTGAAGTTAAGGTCCCAGGTTGATAACCAAATCTGATCCTGGGTTTCAACACACTCTCTCTCTCTCTCTCTCTCTCTCTCTCTCTCTCTCACTCACACACACACACACACACACACACACACACACACACACAGACATAGACTAGCCAAAAAGTCTCAAACATACTTCCAGGGATGTAACAGTCACATGGGGGAAGAAGGTAAACCTTGAGGATTGAGGTGTCTTTTTTTATCAGTAGTGGTGTAGTGAGAGGTGAACTTTTTTTTACCATATTTGGAGAGCTGGCTCAAGCTAGCCTAAATACCCGTCGTTAAATACCCAATCCACTAGTCTTGGAGCACTCCAAAAAGCCCAAATATGACAAATTGGTGTAAGTCAAGTCATAGTTTGTATACAATGAAACAAAATGTCATTTCTCTAGGACCATGGAGATATGGTCTCAAGACTGTATGAAGTGCAAATTCTCAACAGTGTGAGATGAGTGCAGGATAATAAATTAACAGAACAGAACAATAAATGCACAGGACAGTAAATAAATAGAACACGGGCTTTAAACTGTAAACTATTGGTATGGTAGTAGCAATATGTTTAGTAACCGAATGGTGTTGAGAAAGTAATTTTTTTGGCTAATAGCCCTTGGTAAAATGGGGGGTGGAGTAAAAACAAGGAGCACCTAGCCCATCCAGGAGCGCATCAATAGTATGCACTGGATAGGCAGCAAATTTGGAATTGCCTGTGGAAGTCCAAACAAAAATGGACAACCCATCAGTTTTGGGCACTAGCACAATGGGGCTGTTCCAGTCACTGTGGGACTCCTCTATTACTCCAGCATTTTACCCAACTCATTCTGAACCACTTTTTTGTGTTCAGGCAGGCGATATGGGTGGAGGCGCACAATCATGCTGGGAGGCATGTCTATATGTTCTATAAAGTTTGGGTGACCAGGTAAGGCAGAGAACACATCCAAAAATGCAGATTACAACATGGCAAATTCTGCCCTCTAGGATGGTGAGAGATATTCTCCAACAGGGAATGGATAAGAGGAAGAGGAGGCAACGGCACGTTTAGAACAGCTGGAGGATACACAAGCTGACATTCATGGGAAGATGTACACCACCTGCATACATAACTGCAGATCTGCGGCCAACAAAAGTGAGCCATTAAGTAGGCTATGTTTTAGCCACCTCCTCCACCTGCCATGGGGTTAATGAACCATGTGGAAAAGCATTTCCAATGTGGCTTTTATCTACCAACAACTGGGGCATTGTTTCACCTGTTTGAGTGTTCTGGCTTACTCTGTAAAAATGATCTTTAATAATAGTGAGATGGGAAAAAGTAAGTACTACCCAGTCTGAGTCATTTCCTTGTCAATCACCACTTTGGTTGGGAGTGTGGGGGAATGAGCAAATTAATGTGGCACACCTGATTCTTATTGGTGAATTTAACACACTGTTTTCTTTCTCTCAGAAAGTGGGACCAAGGTGTGTGTATGTGTGTCATGTGAGTTGCAGACTCCCGCTAAACCACGCTCCCTTCTGCCATAATCATGTAAAGGGACGCAATTTGCATGTTCTACGTCATGTTCAAGGACACAATCAGAGTATCTTACATCATCTGAAGGGACATGATCACAGTGTCCTACATCACAGTCACAAAAATGATCACCACATGTACCATCCAGAAGCCATGGTTTACAGCTAAGGTCCGAAAACTGCTGAAAACCAGGGATGAGATTTAGAGCAGTGGCAAAGTGCAATCATGCAAAGAAAATCTCTATCCAATTCAACAACACCAAAGGTGCACAGCGCATGTGGCAAGGTGTCCAAGCCATCCCAGAATTGACAGAAATGATTCCACCACGTGTTGCTGCCGCTTACACTGATGCCTTCTCCCCAGATGCACTCAACTCCTTCAACTTCGTTCTAAAATCTTCACCTGGCAAAACCTTGACAAGAATAACACATAAAACAGAATGTTGTTCATAGAGTTCAGTTTAGCATTCAACCCCATCATCCACCAGCAGTTTATTGATAAGCTGGACCTGCTAGGTTTCAGCACCTCGCTCTCTAACTGGATCCAGTCAGTTCAGGTTCCCAGCAAGACCTCCACCACCATCACCCTGAGCACTGGTGCCCTCAAGGGCTGTGTGCTCAGCCCACTGCTGTTCATGCTACTAATCCACAACTGCACTGCCAGATCCAGTTCAAACATCATAAAGAGAGGAGGTGGAACAGCTCACAGGCTGGTGCAATAATAACAAGCAGTCTGTGAATGTTGACAAAACAAAATAGAAGATCGTTGACTTTGTTGTTTCTTTCACCCATGCATAAATGGCTCTACAGTGGAGAGAGTAATGAGCACCAAGTTCCTTGGTGTTCACATCATCAAAGACTTCAGCTGAACAACCAATACCAGCTCCCTGGCCAAGAGAGCCCAGCAGTGCCTACATTTCCTCTGGCACATAAAGAAGGCAAACATCTATTCACCCGTCTTCACCACATTCTATCACGGCATCATGGAGAATGTCTTGAACAGCTATAGTTCTGTCTAGTTTGGGAATTACAACATCTCTGACAGGATAGTGTGGGCAGCTGAATGCATCGTTGGCATGCCTCTACTCCCTGAGGTCCAAGTAACACCCTCCACCCCTCTGCACAGACACTTTAAATTAATAATGACTCACGTCACTTTGTTCATTTACTGCACTGACTACTGTTCACAGCATACTGACACTTTGATTATACTGACTCATTTAAGTACTAAACTGTACCTTAAAAAAAAACCTGTAACTTTACTCTCAGGTTGCTATAACATCCATTAGGGCACTGATACTATAGTTTGTAATGTCATACATGCATCTTGCACCATGGGTCCAAGAGAAATGTTATTTCATCTCACTGTGTATAGCTATGATGACAATAAAGATCTACTTGACTTATTCATATGAAGGGACACAACCGGAGTGTTCTATCTCATGTGAAGGGACATGATTGCCGTGTCCTACTTCATGCAAAGGGAAATATTGGAGTGCCCTATATCATCCAAAGTCATCCTACAACATGTGGAGGGTCACCGTTGGAGTGTTCTACATGATGTGAATACAATTGTGTACAATCAGTGATGAAGATGTGATGGGACAATACTAGGTGAATATTTCAGATCTATGTGCATAAGCTACTAAGGAACAACTTACTATGGAACATGACAGTAAGTAAACAAAGTACTAAGACACTAAGGAATGAGATACAAATAAATATGGTACTACAGGGAAACAGTACTACATGGGCCTTAGTTAATAACCTTAATAAAGTAAGGAATGAGGCAATAAGAAACCTGATACTAACTGAACAATGAACTAAGGCATGAGTTAAGGCATATGGTACTGTAAATAAAACCAGAAAATACACTAGGAAATGAGTAACAAGGTGCTAAGGAGCATTGTAGTAAGGCACTAAAATTATGGTAATAAGAACATGGAAGCATACTAAGGAGCAAGGTCCAGAGACAAAAGGGGCTAAGAGATATGGCCCTATAAATATAATACTATAAATAGAACCAGAAACAAATAGAAACAAGGTGCTGGTAAGTAACATTGTGCTAAGACACTAAGGAATATGGTACTAAAAAAATAGAACCGGAAAAGGGCAGTAAGAAGCATGGAAAAGGTGTTGAGAGAACATGGTACTAAGAACAAGGTGCTAAGGAACATTGCATTAAAGAAATGAAATATACTATGAAAGAACATACCAGGTACCACAGAGCAAGGCTCTAAGGAACAAGGGCAAAGGAACCTGGCACTGTGTGAGTGTGTGGAGGAAGACTTGGGAGGCAGATGGAACTTTATCCATGTTCTGGGCCCTCGTTTGTTCAGTCCATACTTTTCAGTGCACTTTCAAAAACTCAATAAAAACAGCACAACCAGGTTCAGGCTCCTTGGTGTGTGTATATGTATGCGTTTGGTATCACACTCACTCATTCTCTCGTTCACTGATTCATTCACTCGTTCACTGATTCATTAATTCGTTCACTGATTCATTCACTTGTTCACTGATTCATTAATTCGTTCACTGATTCATTCACTCGTTCACTGATTCATTCACTCATTCATTCACTCATTCCCTCACTCACTCATTCATTCACTCACTCATTTCTTCACTCGTTCACTCATTCCTTCACTCGTTCATTCGTTCACTCATTCAGTCACTAGTTCACTCATATATTCACTCACTCATTCATTCATTCACTCGTTCACTCATTCAGTCACTAGTTCACTCATATATTCAATCACTCATTCCTTCACTCGTTCACTCATTCATTCACTCGTTCACTCATTCAGTCACTAGTTCACTCATTCATTCACTCATTCATTCACTCACTCACTCATTCACTCACTCACTCATTCACTCACTCATTCATTCACTCACTCATTCCTTTACTCGTTCACTCATTCAGTCACTCACTCATTCATTCACTCGTTCACTCACTCATTCATTCACTCACTCACTCACACAATCTCTCTCCAGTTACAGGAGACACTGAACACACAAAGAGACAAATAAGTAGAAAATGATGTTAGGAACAAGCTGCTAAGGAATATGGTATTGTACAAACAGAAACAAAATAGAGGTACTAGGACACAATGAACAATGTGTTGAGAAAACCAAAAGATTGTGATCAAAAGGACTATGATCAGACTGAATGTCTTTTTTTATTAAATATAAATCCTTCATTATGCTCTATCTGTTGTATGCCTGCTGTACACCATGTCTTTCACCCCTTCATGAGATTATGGGATGGATGGATTTATGTACAGATGAAATCTTCACATTTATCCACAATAAGACCCATTAGAATAGTTGAGCTGTGCTCTGAAACAGGACAGAATTTATCTCAGGAGAACCAAGCCTGCCTCTTTTACTCCTTTACACACAGAACTCAGTGAAAATAACACCACTGAATATTGTAATATATTTGTAAACCTGATAAAATAAACATAAATAAGCATAAATACCTACTACTGAGTTGATGCTGTTTATAAACATTTTATTTACAAAGATACGTTTTGTTACTTGCATTAAATTTGAGTGTTTTATGGGTGAGCGATTAGACTGTGGCTTATTATTCACCACCTTCAGATGTGTGTGTGTGTGTGTGTGTGTGTGTGTATGTGTGTATGTGTGTGTGTGCCTCGGCTGCGGGTGATTTTACGCTAGCTGCGTCTCATCAGTCATCCGGCCAGCGTTAAATACTGGTAGGAAAATATCGCATGACACGCCAGGGCAAACGGATCGAACGCAATTAGACACAGCACTAATCTGAGTTATAGCAGCAAGGAGACACACACACACACACACACACACACACACACACACACACACACACACACACACGATTATGCACACCGTACAACAGGCACTCTCAGACACCCAATTGGAACACATAAATGCACACACACACACACACACACACACACAAAACCTCATAAGGCTGCAACCAGAAAGTAATTATGTCTAAAGTGTGTGTAGTAGGTGATTACTTTATAAATGAGCTTCGCTTAGAAGGACACACTGCAGTACAAAGTCATAATGTAATGAAGCCCACTCATCTGAAACTATACATTTCACACACACACACACACACACACACACACACACACACACACACACACACACACACACACACAGAGTGAAATTTCAGTTCGTTGGGTTTTGGCCCATCTGTCTTCTGTAATGAACTCCAGACTCAGCTGAAGAGGACGCTGAGCCCTTTTTTCTGAGACTCATCACTCTCTGACCTTCATCATCATCACCTTCATCAACATCATCATCACCACCATCATCATCATCATCATCACCATCATCACCACCATCACCATCATCATATCATCATCATCACCATCATCATCACCATCATCATCATCATCACCATCATCATCACCACCATCATCATCATCATCACCATCATCACCATCACCATCATCATCATCATCATCATCACCATCATCACCATCATCATCATCACCATCATCATCATCATCACCATCATCATCACCACCATCATCATCATCATCACCATCATCACCATCACCATCATCATCATCATCATCATCACCATCATCACCATCATCATCACCACCATCATCATCATCATCACCATCATCATATCATCATATCATCATCATCATCATCACCACCATCACCATCATCACCTTCATTTATCATCATCATCACCATCATCTTCATCATCATCATCATCATCACCTTCATCATCATCATCATCATCACCATCACCATCATCACCTTCATTTATCATCATCATCACCTTCATCATCATCATCACCATCATCACCTTCATCATCATCACCACTTTCATCATCATCACCACCATCATCATCATCATCACCTTCATCACCATCATCACCTTCATCATCATCATCATCATCACCTTCATCATCACCATCATCACCTTCATCATTATCATCATCATCACCTTCATCATCATCATCATCATCACCATCATCACCTTCATCATCATCATCATCACCTTCATCATCATCATCATCACCATCACCTTCACCATCATCACCTTCATTATCATCATCACCTTCATCATCATCATCATCATCATCACCTTCATCACCACCAAGATCATCATCACCATCATCTCCTTCATCATTATCATCATCATCATCATCATCATCATCACCTTCATCATTATCATCATCATCACCTTCATCATAATCATCATCACCATCACCTTCACCATCATCACCTTCATTATCATCATCACCTTCATCATCATCATCATCATCATCACCTTCATCACCACCAAGATCATCATCACCATCATCTCCTTCATCATTATCATCATCACCTTCATCATCATCACCATCATCATCACCTTCATCATAATCATCATCATGCACTAACCTTTATCATCATTGTTTAACTCAATTCAGTTTTATTTATAAAGCATTTTTAACAATGAACATTATCACAAAGCAGCTTTACAGAAATCTGGGTATAAATTTTACTCCTGCAATGAATCTTCATCATCATCATTATCATCATCATCATCATCATAACAGTCCTGCACTGACCTTTATCATCATCATCAAAGGAGGACTAAATCTGGAATGGGATGTTAGGGTCTGGTGGAGATCAAGTCCCAGATGATGTTCCCCTCCAGGCTTGCAGGAGTGTCTCAGTATGCTTTAGTGTAGAAGGAGACCATCACCACATTACATAAAAGAGAATTGGACTTGCTTTTTCCTTTGTTGTCTCTCTTTCCATCTCTCTCTCTGTCTCTCTTTCCCTTCCTCTCTCTCTCTTCCTCTCTCTCTGTCTCTTCCTCTCTCTCTCTCTCTTCCTCTCTCTCTCTGTCTCTCTTTCCCTTCCTCTCTCTCTCTTCCTCTCTCTCTCTCTCTTCCTCTCTCTCTGTCTCTCTTCCTCTCTCTCTCTCTCTTCCTCTCTCTCTGTCTCTCTTCCTCTCTCTCTCTCTTCCTCTCTCTCTGTCTCTCTTCCTCTCTCTGTCTCTCTTCCTCTCTCTCTTCCTCTCTCTCTCTTCCTCTCTCTCTGTGTGTCTTCCTCTCTCTTCCTCTCTCTCTCTCTCTCTCTCTCTCTCTCTCTCTCTTCCTCTCTCTGTTTCTCTTCCTCTCTCTCTGTCTCTCTAATTATTATTACTGAGGTGTTTGTTATCTGGATCCTAATAAGCAGCTACTGTATGATATCAGCCCTCTCTATCACATTGATACTGATTCCTTCTGCCAGAAACAGACAGACAGCTGTCTTTCTATCTCTGTCTGTCTCTCCCTCTATCTATTTCTCTCCCTTCTTTCTGTTCTGGAATAGTAGAACCTTCACAATGTCATGTCAGATGGACATTGTCTCTCTTACAAACCCAATTGCATCATCTCAACAGATAGTCCTCACACACACACACACACACACACACACACACACACACACACACACACACACACAGAGCAGTGTACCTGAGCCGAAGGCAACTATGTTACCTAGTAACGGCTGACACACAGATCTCTGTGATCACATAACGGAGGGGAAGTGCCTCAAGGAGGAGGACTGCACTCTCTCTCACACACACACACAAACGCACACACACACGTCACTTTATGTCTCACACAGCAGAGTGCTGAGATTGATCTGTGTTCAGATGCTCAAGAAAATTACAGCCTGTGTGTGTGTGTGTGTGTGTGTGTGTGTGTGTGTGTGTGTGTGTGTGTGTGTGTGTGTGTGTGTGTGTGTGTGTGTGTGTAAGTGACAGAGAGAGAGAGAGAGAGAGAGAGAGAGAGAGAGAGAGAGAGAGGAAGAGGGAGATTTTGCCTTCAGAACTCCTTTGGCAAAAAACAGACTCCCGTCATTTATTGTTAATCACATACACTCACACAATGGGTGTGTGTGTGTGTGTGTGTGTGTGTGTGTGTGTGTGTGTGTGTGTGTGTGTCTCACAGTGTGTTGCTTTGACTATCTCCCTTGAAACAAACAGCTCATTATACGAGGGTGTGCAGATTGATAGAGGGGCTCCATGGACAGATACTGATCTCACACGCACACACACACACACACACACACACACACACTCACACACACACACACACACACACACTCACACACACACACACACACACACACACACTCACACACACAGAGGTATCAGTGTGTCTCAGGTGTGAGGAGCTTGTGTGGAAGACACATAGATATAATGTAATTCAGTTACAATCTCTGTCTCTCTCTCGATAAAGAGAGTTCTGGACAACTGGTCTCTTACACACACTTGATCGCAGACAATTTCATCAGTCATTGTCATCTTTCTCTCTCTCTCTCTCTCTCTCTCTCTCTCTCTCACACACACACACACACACACAAACACACACACTCACACACACATACATTACCGTCGAGTAGCTAGTCAAGTACCTAGCTAGCTTAACAAAATAATTGTGCATTGTATTAAAATGATTGTTGTCTGACTGGACAAAGCTTGGTAGAAAAGGTCAGTGGTGATGTCATACTACCCAGTTTCTGATTGGATGATGAAATTTAACCTGTGCTCTGCCCTTTGGTGCCTGTCACTCAGCAAATTCAGGATGTACTGATAATCTCTGAGCACTAGTTGGTGCTTGGCCCCCTCATAATACTGAATCACTATTTAAAACAATAGGAGCAATTATAAGGAGCCGAGCTCCAATAATCTGGCTGAAATAACAAGCTAAAGAGATTAAACTGAAACTGGGGGTCCATGTACGAATAGATTTAGTGTGTGTCTGTGTGGGGGGGTGCATGCAGGTTGCTTTTTTACTGCATTTTGAGCCATTAGGTGTGTGATTATGTAAATATATCAATTTCAGTGAGTCGTGTAGAATGTTTTAACTTGATTTTATTAATCGCGTGTGTGCATGTTATACATTCCATGCGGGTTTGTATACAGCACACCCTGTCACAGGAGACAGATGTTCAGCCCACATGCTTTTACTATTTGTCCCCACCATTGTTTGTGCAAATAGATCATGTTGTATATAATGTTCTCCTGATGGTTGTTTGTGAGATATTCATGATTTGCTTGTTGACTAATATTATGGAATAAGCACATTATCTCAATAATGCGGACGAGTCTCCAGAGATTTCCCCCGTTACGTTAGCAAACATTCACTTTAGCTTGCTAGTCACTTCGTTAGACATGCTAGGTTGTGTGCATTTTCAATTCCCTCCTACTGGTTAAACATCAGTTAAAACCTGTAGTTCATAAAGAGTGTTTTATTTTGCATAATAACGTTGTCCAATTTTGTCCAACAAACAACAACAAGCTTTGTGTCTCAACGACTGTTTTCACAGAATTTGGGTATCTTTCTAGACGCATAGTTTAATACTTGATGTATAAAGGGAATCAAGATTTTATTTAAACGGTTAAAAGTGTCAACAGAGAGGACCTGAACACTGACAACTGTTAATTACAATGATTTTATTGTAGGTTTATTGCATGAAATGCATTAATTATGTACTCACAAGATTTGCAAATAAAAAAATTTAAATTAAAAACAGAAAGAGGAGGCCTCTGCTTCCTCCACATTTAAAGCTCCTTTTTTGTTTATTTGTAGGCTTCGTAGTTTTAGCGCTCACTATTATGGTGCTTTTGGGAAAGTCATACTCATTAGGGGCTGAGCTCCTCTCAAGGTCTGATCCTAGAGCCGCGGCCGGTGGATAATGAGTTCTGATGACTGGAAAGGTACAGAATGACATTCTTTGTAGGGTAAAATTGAAAAAAAAATCTTTTTGGCTTCAGATATTTTACCAACCAGATGACATGTCCTTCAGCAGTACACACACACACACACACACACACACACACACACACACAAGATCATGATATCAAAGCTTTAAAAAATAAGATCACATTTCTCCTTTATGACTGTGTGTATCTTATCGCATGTATTCAATTACCCATAAATAGATAAAGAGAGAGAGAGAAATGTGTGTGTGAGAGAGAGAGAGAGTTAGAGAGAGGGGGAAAGTGAGATAGACAGATGGAAAGAGAGATAGAAGTAGGAAAAGAGAATAGCTTAATGCATAATATATAAGGTGAGTGATGTCCCGGTGTCTCTCTGTCGTTGTGTGAGGATGGGTTTAGGTCGATTCACTTCTGCTAATGTGACAGAGATTTATTTCTCTATCAGAGAGACAGACAGACAGACAAATAGACAGACAGACAGACAATAAGCCCATTGGCAAGAAGCAGTTTAGCGTTAATATGAGCTGCACGACATACAGAAACACACACATTTATACTGGGAGTGTACAATTTATATCACTGCTGAATATTAAATATAAAACATGCCACAAAAGTCTCCATACATACAGGACTGTGTTTGCTCGGGGCTCGTGTCTCCATGCAGTGGATGTTGGTGGACGTCCACTTCTTCTCAGTCGGTCCGTGACACTTCCAGTCTTTTTGAATATGCTAATAAGTTTGGTTACAGTGTGTGTGTGTGTGTGTGTGTGTGTGTGTGTGTGTGTGTGTGTGTGTGTGTGTGTGTGATGTATTCACCATCGCAACCTTGCGACAGCTTCCCGATCCAACTGTAAGAATGATTTCAATACATTCTTCTTTTGTCACATGCATTCTTAGTTAAAGGCTCTCTGAAATATATATCTACACACACAGTAAAATCCCCAGTGTTGAATTAACACTCAGTGTTTATACGAGTCCAGTGGATTTATATAAACACTGTAGGGTGTGAATTCAACACTGTGGGTGTTAAATCAAGACTGGTGATTTTGCTGTGTATATAATATAAACTAAGTATGAAAAAATTTGGAAGACATTTTGATAAAAGGTGTTAATTTCCCCCTCTGCATGGAGACTTCTGGGACTGTATATAAACATGCAGCTCTATTTACTACAGCATGGAAATAACAAAAAGAAGGAAGAAAGAAAGAAAGACAGAGAGAATACATGAGGAACGTGTTATACAGATTAAACTTGAATTTAAACGTGTATGGAAGGAGTCTCCAGTGTCAGTGTGGTGTAACAGTCAGGTGTAAAGCTGGAACTTTCTAACTGACTTGTAACTATAAATGGATCAAAAGTATGAGGTGTTGTTCTTTATTAAATAAAGAAATGCTGTTGTTGGTGAATGTGGTACGGGAGGAATAAAACACAGGCGGAGGTTCGAGTGTTTACAGTGACCTCACTTTGTGTATTTATTTATAACAGCACACCCCCTAGTGTTCCATCCTCACACGGTGTATAGATATTACAGGTAGCTGGAGCTGGATAATGTTGTAGTGTAGCTTCACTTCCACACAGACTCCATGTGTAGAGACAGATGTGGATTAAACACTGTTTGAGTGTTTAATAACTGAGATTAGTGCACTCAGATTTCAGCCGTTAGTGAGTGATGTACTCTCAGCAGTGTGTGTGTGTGTGTGTGTGTGTGTGTGCAGGCTGAAAGTCAGTAATGTCATCAGTTAACACTAATGAAGGGGAATGGGCAGTAATTGCGTCGGGGACTGAGGGAGTGCTCTGATTCATCCTCACTGCTTCATCTCACGAGGAACTCCAACACAAATACATTTCCTCATTTTAATCTGCTCCATAATTACACGCAAGCCCCTATTCACACACCTACTTAATTACACACACACACACACACACACACACACACACACACAGTGTATGCTTTTATTCTCCATGTCTTTGTCTATTCTGTTCCACGTTAAAACCTCCTACAGGACCTGAGTGAGCGCATCTTTCATAAGTGAGCACACTTTATCCAATATTCCCACAGTCCACTGCAAAGTCACCTTCAGCTCCACACACACACACACACACACACACACACACACACACACACACTCTCTCTCTTTCTCTTTCTGAATAGTCAATGAGGTCATAAACGGGAGTGAAGACTTGATAAGTGCGTTAAACAAAATGGTTCTGTATCATTTAAACATGACGCCACGCTCACATAAGCACGTTACATGCATGTAAAACACGTCACGATCACATAAACACGTCACACTCACATAAACACGTTACATGCATGTAAAACACGTCACGCAAAACATGTTACACTCACATAATCACTCAATTCCACAGTTTTTTCCACACCACACACTGAAGAAATGTTTCAGATAAAATCATTGTTGACCTTGACGTGTTTTACATGTTAATTCAGGAGATAATTATTTTAATTATCTAATTTAAAAATGTATCTAATTTTACACAGTGAATGACGTTAACCTCCTTTTCCCTGTGTTCTGTACTGTAATTATTAATGTCTTCCTCTTCATCTGTACACATTGTTTATTTATTATTATTACACTATTTCCCTTTATACCAATAAGATTTTATTTCCAAATATTATAATGTATTTCATTTTAATATAATCATGATTTAAACAGGTCTTTGCAGTGTGTGTGTGTGTGTTGCAGAGGTGCTTAATTAAGTCACACTTTATTACATGATACTAATGAACAATGCTGTGGCTTTATTACACGCTGTGATGATTAGTGTTTGATAACAAGGCTTTGTGTGTGCTTACACACACACTTATATATATATATATGCACACAGTTAATCCGTGTGTGTGTGTGTTTATTAGCACAATTAATATTCAGTTATTCATAAAATCTTATTTTATTTTTCTTGAAACACTTACAGATCGTCACGTGTAATGAATCATTCAACTGAATTCAGTAACTAAGTTTTAAGTTTGTAACTAAATGAGTTTTAAATCAGTCAGAGCTTCAGTTCCAGAGAATTAAAGCCATTAATGAAGCAGAATTTTTTTAAATTATAGAAATGATTCCTCTTTATGAAACTGATTTAATTATCACTCAGTTCATTAGATGAAGTGTGTTTAATTATGTATGTGTTGGTTTATGTGACGGTATATAACACACACACACACACACGTTTGTGTCCCAAATCGAGGTTTATCTTTCCGCAAGCTGCCTAAAGTGGAGCTCATTAAAGCTTGATACGAATCAGTGTGTGTGTGTGTGTGTGTGTGTGTGTGTGTGTGTGTGTGTGAGCACTACATTTCAGCACTTAATCGCACTTCTATTTATTATAATTACTGTTTGCTTGTTTAAAGTGTTGTTAAATCTGTACTTTATATGAGACGGGTTTATGTGTTAAACCGAGTTAATCTTTTTTATTTAATTTACACTTCTGTCAGTTCCTATACTTCTTCATCTAATCACAAACTTCCTGGGAGAGCAGCGCTGCAGACTTTTAAGACATTTTGAAATAAACTTTATGGAGTTCAAACAATTTGAGATTAAAGTGGGAAACTTTCTGACTGAAGCAGTTCGTAGATGTAAATGGAGACTTCTCTATGCATACTGAGGTAAAGTTTGGTGTTCCATGAGGTTCTGTTTTAGGCCCACTTCTCTTTTCTTTATATATACTACTTCTGGGTAAAATTATTAAACTTGGAATGATCTTCCACTGTTATGCTGATGATACACAGCTGTATGTTTCAGCGAAGCCAGAGACAGACAGCAGCTTAGTAAAGTCGAGGAATGTGTAAAGGACATTAGACGCTGGATGTTTATTAACTTCCTTTTACTTAATTCTGACGAGACAGAAGAACTTCCATTGCAGATATTATGACCTGAATGCTGTAGAGCTGCTGTGACCATCAACACTGGGGTTTAGTGTTAAAATAACTGAGCAGTTTTTATTAATTGTTAATTATCTTCAGCTAACTGACTCTCTTGCACTGCACTACAGCACTCCAGGTCCTGAATCACTGCCTTTACAGCTCACTCACCACCACTTATTATTATTATTCAATTCAATTCAATGCAGTGTTATTAGTATAGTGCTTTTAACAGTGGAAATTGTCCCAAAGCAGCTTTACAGAAACATATAAACACAGGATGGAGATTTTAAGTGTGTGAATTTATCCCTATTGAGCGAGACGGCGACGGTGGTGAGGAAAAACTCCCTGAGATGATATGAGGAAGAAACTTTGAGAAGAACCGGACTCAGAAGAGAACCCGTCCTCATCTGGGTGACACCGGATAGTGCGAAAGTAAAAGAAAGAAAG